>NC_051254.2:34085845-34267955 GCF_015237465.2 Chelonia mydas | reverse complement strand
CAGAAGGGCAAGAAAGGAGAAGTTTTATTGCCAAATTACCATCAGAGGGAAGTGGAAAGGGAGGTAAAGCTGTATAATGGCATATAAGTGGTGAGGAATGGGCCTCTAGGTATGTAATGATAGTAGCAGATGTTGAGGAGTGAGAAATGGGCTGTTATACAGGCAATCCTCGGACTTAAGACACAATTGGTTCCTGAAAATCACATCTTAAGTCGAAACGTCCTAACTCGGAACCGAGAGTTGTAAAGTTGAAACCAGCATTGTAAAATGGATTTTATATTTCAATTTATAAATGTCAAAGTGCCCTTTGTCTTAACTCAAAGGTCATAAAGTCGAGGACTGCCTGCACGAAATAATGGCCAGCATGTGACAAGAGTCAAGAACTGGAAAGAGGCAGCTATAGCAAGAAGAATCCACTAGAAGAGAGCAGAATAACAGGCCATTATGCTGGGAAATGAACACTAGATTGCAGCAGAGTAGAGGAAATGGTGGGGGGGGGGGGGGGGGGGTTGCAGAAATATTGACTAATGACCAATAGATTTGAAAAAAGAAAAGGAGTACTTGTGGCACCTTAGAGACTAAACAATTTATTTGAGCATAAGCTTTCGTGAGCTACAGCTCACTACATCGGATGCTCTGAAACCTGTCAATAGATTTGAGTTGCCAACACGATAATGGAAAAGTTATACTGTAAAATGGCCACTAGGTGGCAGCATGTTGTAAGGGTCAGATATGAGCTGCTATTTTCAGAAGTACCCACTCCCTATGGCAACATCTATTTAATATTAATAAAGGTTGTGGTGGGAGTACATTATAACAGTCCATCATCTTGGACAGGCATCTTCCAAAAATATAAGCTCGTGTTTGTTCATCATCAAAATATTTTCCATATAGGATCATTAGACTTAAATAAAATGCAGTTGTACAAGTCACACTGTACAAGTCCCATTGGGCATTGTTAGCCACAAATCTTTGGAGACACAAAACGAACCATGTGGGAGAAAGGTTGAAGTGGGACGTTATTAAAAAGCGTGAAGACCGAATACAAATAGGAGAGAGCATTTACACTTTGTAGATAGAAGGGGAAGCTCATTTTCCAAAGGTAGATCAACTGTACCTGCTCATTCCTTCAGGTAACTGCAGGTCTCTTCAGTGAGAAAATCCAATTTCTGCAGAAAGAGGAGAGACAAGAACCTCAGCTGAGGATCCTGAGTCTGAGTGGCCAAGCCCTGAGAAATAAGAGCTCATCGCTTCAAGCTTGGGCTGCGCTGTGGTTACAGGTGAGCACCATCTTCCTGATTGCATTTCTATACCTCCACCAAATAGGGGCATTAATGTGCTTTGTGAATATTAGAGGGACAAGGTGGGTGAGGTAATATCTTTTATTGGACCAGCTTCTGTTGGTGAATGAGAGAAGCTTTTGAACTACATAGAGCTCTTCTTCAGATTAATATATGTAGTTTTAGGTTCACCGTCCCACAGCAGTGCTAGTCAGCGTTCACAGCAGCATTTCACAGAGATGGAGCTTGAGATCCATGTCTTGTGACAAGTCCTCAGTTGGGGATCTGCCCCACTGACACAAATGGAGCTACCTTGACTTACACCAGCTGGGGATCTGGCTCAGTGTGTGCCCCAATGGGATGGCAAGTGGTGCTAGAATCTTACTAGCCCAGATCACATATGCCAGATTGTTTCTAGACTCCGAGTTCAGGGACAGCATCTTTCCCCCCCACCCCACCCCCCAGTGCCTTTCTTGTTCCTGTATTTTCATCCCACACTCGTTATGGAGTGCAGAGGGTCACTCCCCACTTAGGGTTGAACATGAACCTGGTTTTGCCCCTTCCTAAGATCCACCCTCCAAAGACCTGTATTTTATTACTGCACCAGTCAACATCAGGCAACAGAAAAGGCATTGCCAGTCTCTGACAACATCACCATCACACCCAGAGGAACTAAGGGAGAATTTACGCCACTTCAGACTTTATGGCATAAACTGATCTCTTGTGAGGGGCTGAAAATTATTCCTTCTCCGACAGGGCACTGAATAGACCAGAATATATGGTTAGACTAATTTCCATTAATTCTAACAGAAGATCGTGCCTAAGCATACTAGACTACACTGGAAATCTCAGTCCAAAATATTGGTTGATGTATTTATTGATTTTGACTCTGGTCATTGCCAGAAGTTAAATACAGCATTTAAGCATCATTGTTAAGCTCTAGTATGTTACTAGATGGGATATGACAGTAGCTAAAGAAGTGGTCTGATCTGTCTTATCAGTACTTGGTTACCAGAGAAATGGTCTATTATGTTAGTCATTGCTCTGATATGGCAGAAGGAGGTCTACATTGATACCAATGATCTGTCCTCGGACTGAAACTCCTGGCACTTAGCTCTGAAGTCTACATTTAGTCTAAAACTTACACCCTGTAACCAAGAGAGGAACGTGCGATTCTGAATATTTATGCAATTAATTCATGAGACTTGATTAACTTTTAACTCTATGTTCTTCCAATTCAATTGCACAGTTTGTTTTCTTGTTCCTTGACTCAACCCATGGCAGACAGAGACTGGAAAAATCAAACAGTTGTCACAGAATTCATCTTCCTGGGATTTGGGGATCTCCCAGAACTGAAAATTCTTCTCTTCCTCATGTTCCTAGTAATCTACATCGCAACCGTGACTGGGAACATGCTCATCACTGCACTAGTTGTGACTGATCAGCACCTTCACACCCCCATGTACTTCTTCCTGGGGAACTTGTCCTGCCTGGAGACCTGCTACACCTCAACCATCCTGCCCCGGATGCTGGCCAGTCTGCTGACTGGGGACAGAACCATCTCATTCAGTGGCTGCATCACACAACTGTATTTCTTTGGGTCTCTGTTGTCTATAGAATGCTGTCTCCTAGGAGCAATGTCTTATGATCGGTATTTAGCGATATGTAAACCCCTGCACTACTCAACTCTTATGAACACCAGGTTTTGCCTCTACTTGGCTGCTGGGTCATGGTTAAATGGTTGTTTGGCTACTACAATCTTTGTATTATTCATGTCTCATTTAATATTCTGTGGCCCGAATGAAATTGACCATTTCTATTGTGATCTCATCCCATTGATAAAACTTTCCTGCAGTGACACATACCTGATCAAATTGCTGAATTTTGTACTGGCCTTTGTATTCACCCTGCCTCCATTCCTACTAACACTGACATCCTATGTGTGTATCCTCACAACCATCCTGAGAATCCCTTCCACCACTGGGAGGCAAAAGGCCTTTTCCACCTGCTCCTCCCATCTCATCGTGGTGACGATTTACTATGGAACCTTAATGATTGTCTACATGCTACCGAATCGCGACACATTAAACATCCTAAACAAAGTGCTCTCTCTTTGCTACACAGTCCTGACTCCCTGGTTAACCCCCTCATCTACAGCCTGAGAAACAGAGATGTCAAGGAAGCCTTGAGCAAAAGCAGTCAGTAAATATGTGGCTTTCACAAAAACAGGCAGTGAATCCTAGATTTAACTTAGCCTAAATCACCCAGGCAGCTTTGAAAACCTCAGGCTATCAGCCTCCACTGAAATTCATTTGAAATCCCCCATTGAAAATCTCACCACTAATGTGAAAAAAAATGGAGATGATCTGTATGGAGTCACTGAGACAGTGTTGGCAGTCCCGTGCTGTCTCCATGTAACGGAACATAGAGGAAAGTGAGATTGCGGACAGCTCTGTCACGCTCTCGTGTTCAGCACTGACACACGCAGAATGATGGTATTTTTCTCCATAGTCTTGTCTTAACATTCACCCTCTGTGAGGAGCGTGTACAGCGTCTGAAACGGCACAGAGCTGACATTGTGTAAGGCACAAAATCCACTAACGATCAAAGTAAATCCCTGTGTATATCCACTGTTCATTGTTTCTCTATGCTAGATACTTAAGTCTTGTAATCAAATTCAGACAGTCTCATACAAACAAAACGCAATGGGTGACATCATCATGTTTTTTGCTGCAGACCGTTTCTCATGCCCCTAAGGACACAACGGAGAATCCAGCTGGAGCTCAGGTCAGTGTGGTCCATCGAAGTGGAAGGACCAGGGAGGGAAGTGGCCATAACCATGGTCCCATCACGGAGTTTTTAACTGCGCAACAGGCAGAGTGGAGACCATTTTAACCAAGTTTTTATATCCATAAAAGCCATTTCTGATCAAAATTCATGTTTGGACAATAAAAATACTAACTCCTGATGTAGCTGAGATGGAGACGTAAGCCTGGGGAATCTGCCACCCTTGAAATTGTGCTTATTGCCATCATATCCATCTGCAAACAAACCACCTTCCCGACACTCACACAGACCGGATGCAAACACCCAGGCCCCAGCAGTGGCCTCTGGACACTTCATCAGGAACAGCTTCATAGCTCTTACATGGGCTAAGCCCAGCTGTGACCAGCTCCAGCAAAGCCACAGCACCAGGCTCACCGGGCCCTTGCAGGCGGGGAGGTTGGGCAAACAAAGAGGTTGTTCTCACAGCGAAGCAGTGAAAGAGACACCCCAGGTTGGAAAATTGAGGGGACACAGCTGTCCCTCTGTGCAGATTGTACACCAAGTAATGTCACAGTATCTTAGTTCTTGCTTTATCTCCAGCACTTTTTTGATCCACTCTGCCATTCTCAGGGGGTTGATATCCCCTATCTTTGTGTCCTTATCTAGAGATTTTACTATTAGGTCATTTCCCCCCATTTCCTTTTCCTGCCCTCCTATTCTTCTTCTGGTTCCAGAGACTCTACGTTTTTCTTTTTCCTTGCTTGCATCCACTCTTCTTCAGTCTTCCCCTATCCTCATGGTCTAGCCTGGTTTCAGTTCATTTATCTCTTTCATCTCACACTGCCAGCCAGCCAGCAGCTCCTCTGTCAGCCCATGTGATACATAAAGGTGTGTGTGTGTGTCCGGGGGGGGAGTAGCTTCCTTTGATGGACACCCAGCCAGCCAGTTTGCTGTAAAATCTCTCTTGGTAGCTGTTATTTACTTGCTTTACCTGTAAAGGATTAAAAAAGTCCCCTAGGTAAAGAGAAAAAAAAGTGGGCACCTGACCAAAAGAGCCAATAGGAAGGAAGAGCTTTTTAAAATTGGGAAAGAAACTTTCCCTTTGTCTGTTGTTCTCTGGGCTGGAGGGACAGAGCAGCCATGCTATAAGCAGCTTAAGCCAGGTATGATTGCAAATGACCAGATCATGCCTAGAACTACTTACCTGAACTCCAACTGTGTAAGTAGATCAGAATGTTTAGCTAGACACGATTAGGGTTATTTCTTTAAGTTCTTATTGGCTTGTGAGCTTCTCTGTGCTAACCCCAGATGCTTTTGTTTGCTTGTAACCTTTAAGGTGAACCCTCAAGAAAGCTATTTTGGGTACTTGATTTTTGGAATTGCTTTTTTAAAATCTAGCAAAAACCTAAGTTCCAAATGTATTTTCTTTCTTGTTGTTTTTAATAAAATGTACCCTTTTTAAGAACAGGATTGGACTTTTGGTGTCCTAAGAGGTTTGTGCATGTTGTTTGATTAGCTGGTAGCCACAGCTAATTTCCTTTGTTTTCTTTCTCAGCTCTTCCCCAGAGAGGGGCTGAAAGGGCTTGAGGGTACCCCACAGGGAGGAATTCCCAAGTGCTCCTGCCTGGGTTCCAAGGGGTTGGGTTTTTTTGCATTTGGGTGGTGGCAGCATTTACCAAGCCAAGATCAGAGAAAAGCTGTCACCTTGGGAGTTCAATACAAGCTTGGAGTGGCCAGTATTAATTTTCAAAATCCTTGTGGGCCCCGCTTCTGCACTTGGAGTGACAGAGTTGGGATTCAGCCTTGACAGCCCACAATCACCACTGAGACAACCCCTCTTCAGACCTTAAACACTTCCTGCCACACCCCATGGGCTTATATAGGGTCAAGGAGCCAATCAGGGATTGCTAAAACCACTGTCAGTCAGATCACTTGAGGCGGAACGTACCATGGTGTTCTACCACTGCAGATTGCGTGCTGTGGGGAGTAATCAAATGACAGGTAGCAACGTTGGTTGCCTGGTAGCCCTATAGACCAGGGTGAAAGTCCCCCCAGGCCTTACATCACCCCTGTTGGCAGTGCTGCCCAGCCAGTTTCTTCAGTAAGGATGATTTGTATGCTTAGCAGATAAGGGAAGCTTGTCTATAAAATCCAACATAATGGCCACCCAGGGCCGAGATTGTGTTTCTGAAGGTGTTAGGGAGCTGAGGGGCTCCTCCTTCCTAACTGAATGGATAAGGGACAGGAGGCCTTGGTGAATAGGACACCTAGTAAATTATGGAGCTTGAGGATGCATGTCAGCTCTGTGTGGGTGTGGTAATGGTCAGGGAGGTAGTCCCCTTTTTGGGACAGGGCATTGGTTGCCTTGTTCTGGGCTCCTGGGTGATGGTAAAATAAAAGTGTGTGAACAACGAGGCCTCTTGAAGCTGTCTTTGATTCAGCGCCTTTGCCCTATGGAGATACTCCATATTTTTATGATCTATGTATACCTGTATCAGGTGTCAGGCGCCTTCAGGATGGTGGCACCATTCCCCAAAAGTGGCTTTGATTGCGAGAAGCTCCATATCTAAAATATCATAATTTTGTTGTGCTGGTGTGAGTTTCCGAGAATAATAGGCACAAGGGAGCAGGTGCTGTTGGGGAGCAGATCTTGGGGAAGTATGGTCCCAATTGTAACATTACATGCATCGGTCTCACCGACAAAGGCCCATGTTTTGTCAGGATGGATCAGGATTGGAGCACTGGTGAAGGCCATCTTGAGTTGGTTGAACACCCGTTGAGCCTCTGGAAAGCAGATGAAGGAGGTTGTTTGTGGAGCACTGTCAATGAGGGTATCTGGTCCAAAAACCCAGGCATGAAGTGCCTATAAAAATTAGCGAACCCAAGGAAGCACTGCAGCTCCTTGATGTTCCAGGAGGGCCACCCAGGTCCGAACAGCGTTCACCTTCCTGGGGTCCATCCAAAGGCTCTCAGAGTAACCCAAGTACTCCATGGAGTGATGGTCAAAGCTGCCCCCCTTTTGTTTGCAACATGGGGAGTTCCATCTCTCAACCCATTCAAGTGTATCTCGTGCCCCTTGGAACATGCTGGATAGGGGACGACCCACTGCCTCCATGTCCCACAAGGCCAGCCTTCTGCAAGTGTTAGGGGTGGTCCAGACAAACTGTCAGGATCCTGGACAAAGGTAGGCAGGAGTAGTGGCAGGAGCTTGGGGTCCCAGTCAAGCTGAGGGTCAGTGTCAAAGACAGAGTCAGGAATTGGGCTGAAGCTCAATACCAGGTACTGGTGTCCCACTCTAAGGTTCCAGGGGTCGATCAGGAGTCAGAATCCAAGTCAGAGCAGAGGTCAGTACCCTGCGTTCAGGAACAGAGAGGCAGGGCGGTTGTGGCAGCTAGCTGGAATCCATGTTGTTCCCTGGCCACTTCCTGGTGCGCCCCATGGGCACATATGGGAGTCAAGACCACTGTCAGTCCGATCACTCGAGGTGAAGCTTACTGTGGCACACAACCACTGCAGATTGTGGGCCACAGAGAATAAATTAGGTGCAGCTGCTGGCAGGTGGCTGCGTGGAGCTATTAGTTACCTGGTAACTCTACAGGTTCAAGTCCTGCTGATACTTACAGCCACTTTGGGTGGCTTGCTCAAAGGTAGATAAGGGTTATATTCTGCAGGAACCCACCCGTGGTAGATGTAGACAGAACTCAATGGTGTGGTGCTCAAAAGGACAATCCTAGGAAAAGTCCCTTGCGGGAAATGCATGAACCAGTTTACTAGAGAGACAAGATGGGTGAGGTAATATCTTTTATTGAACCAACTTCTGTTAGTGAGAGAGACAAGCTTTTAGCTACTATACTGCACGAACCAGTGTAGTCAGGTTCAGACGCCCTTCTCAACCCCCCAGGGGACCTTTGGGCAGGAACCCTGAACTAAAGGACTTTGAAGTGGATAAAAAAACAGCCTGTGGCTCAAAGGGTTAATGTGATGCTTGGATATATAAACAGGGTAATCCAGAGTAAAGAGGCTATTTTACCTCTGTATTTGGCACTGGTGTGACCACTGCTGGAATTCTGTGTCCAGTTCTGGTGCCCACAATTCATGAAGGATGTTGAAAAACTGGAGAGGGTTCAGCGAAGAGCCATGAGGATGATTAAAGGATTCGAAAACCTGCCTATTTGTGACTGAACTCCTTGAGTCTATCTGTTCAGCTGAACAAGGAGCAGGTTAAGGGGTGAACTAATCACGGTCTGTAAGCAACCATGTGGGGAACAGAAATGTGATAATGGAGGGCTCTTCCACCTAGCAGAGAAAGGTAGAACAAGATCCAATGGCTGGAAGTTGAAGCTAGACAATTAATACTGGAAATAAGGCAGTTTTTATCAGTGAGGGTAATTAACCATTGGAACAATTTTCTAAGGGTCATGGTGGATTTCCCATCAGTGGAAATTTTTAAATCAAGATTGGGTATTTTTTTCTCAAGGGTCTGCTCTAGTTCAAACAGGAATTAATTCAGAGAAGCCTCACAGGATGGTGTTATCAGGAAGATCACTGATGGATTGTAGTTTCCTCAGGAAGTCAGTGTTGTCTCGAAGATAGCTGGGAGTGCTGGTAGCGTAGGGCCTGAGGAGGGAGTCTACACAGCCAAACAATCCTGCTGTCAGGGTGCCAATGCCTGAGATGATGGGGCGCCCAGGATTTCCAGGTTTATGGATCTTGGGTAGTAGATAGAATATCCCAGGTCGGGGTTCCAGGGGTGTGTCTGTGCGGATTTGATCTTGTGCTTTTTCAGGGAGTTTCTTGAGCAAATGCTGTAGTTTCTTTTGGTAACTCTCAGTGGGATCAGAGGGTAATGGCTTGTAGAAAGTGGTGTTGGAGAGCTGCCGAGCAGCTTCTTGTTCATATTCCAACCTATTCATGATGACAACAGCACCTCCTTTATCAGCCTTTTTGATTATGATGTCAGAGTTGTTTCTGAGGCTACTACCCAAGATCCATAAACCTGGAAATCCTGGGCGCCCCATCATCTCAGGCATTGGCACCCTGACAGCAGGATTGTCTGGCTATGTAGACTCCCTCCTCAGGCCCTACACTCCCAGCACTCCCAGCTACCTGCGAGACACCATTGACTTCCTGAGGAAACTACAATCCATTGGTTATCTTCCTGATAACACCATCCTGGCCACTATGGATGTAGAAGCCCTCTACACCAACATTCCACACAAAGATGGACTACAAGCCGTCAAGAACACTATCCCCGATAATGTCACGACTAACCTGGTGGCTGAACTTTGTGACTTTGTCCTTACCCATAGCTATTTTACCTTTGGGGACAATGTATACCTTCAAATCAGTGGCACTGCTATGGGTACCCGCATGGCCCCACAGTATGCCAACATTTTTATGGCTGACTTAGAACAACGCTTCCTCAGCTCTCGTCCCCTAACGCCTCTACTCTACTTGCACTATATTGGTGACATCTTCATCATCTGGACCCACGGAAAATAAGCCCTTGAGGAATTCCACTATGATTTCAACAATTTCCATCCCACCATCAACCTCGGCCTGGTCCAGTCCACACAAGAGATCCACTTCCTGGACACTACGGTGCTAATAAACGATGGTCACATAAACACCACCCTATACCGGAAACCTACTGACCGCTATTCCTACCTACATGCCTCCAGCTTTCACCCTGATCACACCACACGATCCATTGTCTACCGCCAAGCTCTATGATACAACCGCATTTGCTCCATCCCCTCAGACAGAGACAAACACCTACAAGATCTCTATCAAGCATTCTTACAACTACAATACCCACCTGCGGAAGTGAAGAAACAGATTGATAGAGCCAGAAGAGTTCCCAGAAGTCACCTACTACAGGACAGGTCTTACAAAGAAAATAACAGAACGCCACTAGCTGTCACCTTCAACCCCCAACTAAAACCCCTCCAACGCATTATTAAGGATCTACAACCTATCCTGAAGGATGACCCAACACTCTCACAAATCTTGGGAGACAGGCCAGTCCTTGCTTACAGACAGCCCCCCAGCCTGAAGCAAATACTCACCAGCAACCACATACCACACAACAGAACCACTAACCCAGGAATCTATCCTTGCAACAAAGCCCGTTGCCAACCATGCCCACATATCTATTCAGGGGACACCATCACAGGGCCTAATAACATCAGCCACACTATCAGAGGCTCGTTCACCTGCACATCCACCAATGTGATATATGCCATCATGTGCCAGCAATGCCCCTCTGCCATGTACATTGGTCAAACTGGACAGTCTCTACGTAAAAGAATAAATGGACACAAATCAGATGTCAAGAATTATAACATTCATAAACCAGGTTTCAGAGTAACAGCCGTGTTAATCTGTATTCGCAAAAAGAAAAGGAGTACTTGTGGCACCTTAGAGACTAACCAATTTATTTGAGCATAAGCTTTACTGAGCTACAGCTCACTTCATTGGATGCATACTGTGCAAAGTGTAGAAGATCTTATTATATATATATATATATATTATATATATTCATGCTTTGTGTGTATATAATAAGATCTTCTACACTTTCCACAATATGCATCCGATGAAGTGAGCTGTAGCTCACGAAAGCTTATGCTCAAATAAATTGGTTAGTCTCTAAGGTGCCACAAGTACTCCTTTTCTTTTATTCATAAACCAGTCAGAGAACACTTGAATCTCTCTGGTCACGCGATTACAGACATGAAAGTGGCGATATTACAACAGAAAAACTTCAAATCCAGACTCCAGCGAGAGACTGTTGAATTGGAATTCATTTTCAAATTGGAAACAATTAACTTAGGCTTGAATAGGGACTGGGAGTGGCTAAGTCGTTATGCAAGGTACCTATTTCCCCTTGTTTTTTCCTACCCTCCCTCCCCCCGAGACGTTCTTGTTAAACCCTGGATTTGTGCTGGAAATGGCACACCTTGATTATCATACCCATTGTAAGGAGAATGATCACTTTAGATAAGCTATTACCAGCAGGAGAGTGGGGTGGGGGGAGAGAAAACCTTTTGTAGTGGTAAACACCCATTTTTTCATGGTTTGTGTGTATAAAAATATCTTCTGTACTTTCCACAGTATGCATCCGATGAAGTGAGCTGTAGCTCACGAAAGCTTATGCTCAAATAAATTGGTTAGTCTCCAAGGTGCCACAAGTACTCCTTTTCTTTTTGCGAATACAGACTAACACGGCTGTTACTCTGAAACCTGATTTACTGTGTAATACTCTGATGCTGTGTGGCCCTTGTTTCTCCCTCCATTTTTGGTGATGTGCACTTATAACTCTTGAGGATGTATAAAGATTTGAAAGTCTAAGAGGAATCAATACCAGTACTGTTAGTCAGAATAAAATTGAACTGTATTTTACTTGCTGAATGTGAGTAAAGGATATCTTGATGAATTCCATACACTGAAATAACTTAGGGCTAGATCCACAAAGGGACTTAAGCATTGCAATGACTAAACTTTAGCGCCATACCAGCCAGTAGGAACCTCAGCCCTGAGTTTGGCAGTCAGGCTCCCTATACGGTGCATGGGGAGAAGTAGGCGGCTAAGAAAGGGATCCCCAGAGGCCAGCATGCAGAGCAAGGAGCTACCTCATCTAGCCAAGCAGAATAGCCGGTTAGAAGAGAGTTGCCTTAGCCCCATCTCTCCCCTGGAGTTAGACATTATCTCTGTTTGTGATTTTCAGCTGGGAACGCTAAGGGGGGTGGGGGGCACTCAACAGGGTGTTGGAGACCCAGGTTCAGTCCCCACCCCCCTCTAATGTGGAGCAGGGATTTGACTGTGGGTCCCACACTGAAATGATTATATTGACTGTACCCAATTGGACAATGAATTGGCTAGTGTGACTGTATAACACTGTCTTCTACAGGACAGAATCTGTACTGTTCGGTTGCTTATCAAACACTCCAGTAGACCAATCAGAGGCCTATAGTTCTGGTACAAGATTATCTAATTTGTACAATTCCTGTGGCACTGAAGATCCACATGATCCTGGAACTTGTCAGGGATTTGGGAAGAACTTGTTTGTACTTTATAATCTCAGGTTTCTAGCCTCAATGCTTGGATGCTCTGGGCTTTTCCAAGAAGCCGAAAGTAATTTTCCAAATTCTCACAGGAATTCAGTGGGATTTTGCTGTATATTGTATACATTACCCCCCTTTTAAAATCCCAGCCTAAATATGTAAAGCACCTTGTTCTACCTGCATTTTATCTGAGTTTCAATCGGGTAACATTATGAAATACATGTAAGCTAACATCAGAAATGACTTAGGAGCCTGTCCTGTTGACTTTCAGTGAGACTTCGGCTGCTAAGCCTTAGTAATGAAGACACTTTTGAAAATGGGATTTAGGCACCTAAATCGCTTAGACACTTTTGAAAATGTTACCTGAACTGATTATCCAATGTTATTGGAGGGGGACTGGGTACAAGTGTGGCTGCTATTGAAGGCAACAGGAGGTTTCTTTGGAGACAGTACAAGCTCAGCTAACTATCTTGAGATTTTCAAAGCTGCTTAAGGGAATTGAATGTGACATTGGTGTCTAAATCACTTAGAAAAGGAGGACTTGTGGCACCTTAGAGACAAACAAATTTATTTGAGTATAAACTTTCGTGAGCTACAGCTCACTTCATCAATGCATCCGATGAAGTGAGCTGTAGCTTACGAAAGTTTATGCTCAAATCAATTTGCTAGTCTCTAAGGTGCCATGAGTACTTCTTTTCTTTTTGCAGATACAGACTAACATGTCTGCTACTCTGAAATAAATCACTTAGGCAGCTCTGGCAATCTCAGCCATGAACTTTATTCCTAAGCCCTTTGCCAACTGTGTCCACATATCTATTCAGGGGACACCATCATAGGGCCTAATCACATCAGCCACACTATCAGAGGCTCGTTCACCTGCACATCTACCGATGTGATATATGCCATCATGTGCCAGCAATGCCCCTCTGCCATGTACATTGGCCAAACTGGACAGTCTCTACGTAAAAGAATAAATGGACACAAATCAGATGGCAAGCATGATAACATTCAAAAACCAGTCGGAGAACACTTCAATCTCTTTGGGCACTCGATTACAGACCTAAAAGTGGCAATTCTTCAACAAAAAAACTTCAAAAACAGACTCCAACAAGAGACTGCTGAATTGGAATTAATTTGCAAACTGGATACAATTAACTTAGGCTTGAATAAAGACTGGGAGTGGATGGGTCATTACATAAAGTAAAGCTATTTCCCCATGTTTATTTCCCCTC
Source organism: Chelonia mydas (assembly GCF_015237465.2). Classification (NCBI taxonomy): domain Eukaryota; kingdom Metazoa; phylum Chordata; order Testudines; family Cheloniidae; genus Chelonia; species Chelonia mydas. The sequence continues at coordinate 34,254,614 of NC_051254.2, read as the reverse complement.
CTACTGTTCTTGTAAAGTGCTGGAAATGGCCCACCTTGATTATCACTACAAAAGGTCCTCCCCACCTCCTCCCACTCTCCTGCTGGTAATAGCTCACCTTTCCTGGTCACTCTTGTTACAGTCTGTATGGTAACACTCATTGTTTCATGTTCTCTGTGTATATAAAATCTCCCTACTATATTTTCCACTGAATGCATCCGATGAAGTGAGCTGTAGCTCACGAAAGCTTATGCTCTAATAAATTTGTTAGTCTCTAATGGTGCCACAAGTACTCCTTTTCTTTTTGCGGGATACAGGCTAACAAGGCTGCTACTCTGAAACCTAGAATTAGTTAGTTATTACTTCACAATCAAAATAACTTTCACCCAGGAAACAGAAATTTGTTTAAGGATGAAAAGTGTTTTCTCTCTCCATGTCTTTCCCTTTGAGACTAGAAGTTTGACTTTGCTGACATCGCCTAATAAAAAATGAAACACTAACTTTTCCTTATCTGTTACGTTCCCCACAGCAGTCGTGCCTCGGGAGACTGCACCTTCCCACAGAAGGATATATAATGAATCAGAGAAGACATCCCCCATTTGGCGCAGGGTGTGATGCACAGGACATGTTACCAGACATAACAGAGCCACGATAGCTGTTCTGGGATATGATGTTCTATGTACTGTGCACATGGAAGTATATAAATGTGGTGGAGAGAGAAGATGGACTGAATAACCTGGATCCTGGTCCCAGAAATGCTGCGTGAGGAGGTGACATCAGATTCAAGTTTGTGACTCACCCGCCTTAGAGGTAAATCTACCTTTTCCTGCCCACTTCTTGACTCTTGAGGTTTTTGAAGCAATGTAAGTTTGTTGGATTCCCATGAAATTAGTTACCTAAGGGGAATTTCACAATGATCTCTCTTTAAACTCTCTACCCAAAGCAATATGACTGAATTTGGAAAAAGAAAATATCTCTCAGGTCACTACTATCCTAGCTCCTTGTATGGCCCCCATCACCATGGTATCTGGGCACCTCACTGTTTTTAGAGTATCTATCCTCCCATCACCCTGTGAGGTGCTATTATCCCAGCTTTACAGACGGGGACCTTACACCCAGAGGGACAGATTTATAGAGGTGTTTCAGCACCTAAAGACACAGACACCCCTAGTGGGATTTGTAATCGATGGGCATTAGGTACCACACCTACTCAGGCATCTGTGTGCATTTTTACGTACCTACCGGCATTTGGAAATCTGGCCTGAAAGTCACACAAGGAGTTTGTGAAGAAGCAGGGAATTGAACCAACATCTCTCAAGTCCAAAGCGAGCTCTTCAAACACTGGCACATCCTTCATTCTGCTTTGAGCTTCCCTCCATACTACATACAGGACTGTGCCCTTGATGGCAGCTCTCCCCTCACTGGGGTGTTGAGAGCATTAGTGAGATGAGGTGGGTAAAACAGAGCTGATATTTGCTGCTGTGCTCAGAGCTCAGGGTACAGACATTGGCTATAAGTAGGCTTGGCAGAATTTGCTTTTCTTTTTCTTTTGCCCTTTTGATGATTAATATTGGGATTTTTACCTTTACGATTCTTCCCAATTTTTCACTATTTCAATTATTACAGTTGCAGGAAATGCAGTGGTGGTAGGTTGGGGTCAGGGTTAGGGCAGTGGGGATGCGGGGGGCTCCCAGCAGTGACAGCAGGGATACAGTTCACTTTCTGCCAGCTGAGGGGTTCAAGACACCAAAGTGAGAGGGGCAGGGAAGGCGGCTGCTCTGGCCCAGTGGAGCAGAGATCCATGGCCAGGGCTGCGCGCGTGTCACTCATGTGACAGCTGGGTGCGCACAGCTGTGCGGCCAGTGACACCCAACCCTGCAGGTGTAAGGCGCAGCGGGAGGCTGGACTAATGTTGACTGTTACTGATCTTTCCTGTTGTTGATTTCAGTGTCTCAGCTGATATTGACGTTTACCAGCATCTATTGACTGAAATCAAATCCTGCTGAGCTATAAGTGACAAAGAAGGCTCAAGGAAATCAATGGGCCCCATCCCTGAAGTCAGTGGAGATTTTATCTTTGACTTCACCGAGAGAAGGCTCAGACTGAACAGAATTATTCCCGATTTGTAAAATTAACTCTGTGCATAGCTGTACGCAGAATCAGGTCCTTACTTAGCAGTTAATAAAGATTAGTAAATTGGTCCAATAAAAGATATTACCTCACCCACCTTGCTTCTCTAAGGATTAGTAATGGCAAGAGAGATTGTGGCTCTCTCATCTGCCATTACTAACAAAAAGATGGGGGAGAGAGAGAATTAATATTTTTAACCAATGTTAAAGAAGAAGAGGATAAGAAATAGAGCAGAAATTTTTGTCAAATGGAATATTTTTGCATCCGAAAATGTCAGTTCATTGAGATCAAAATGTTCCATGGGTACATATCAATTTCTACAAAAATTTGTTTAGGAAAAAAGTTTTTGTACATATTTTATAAAATAATATCAAATGAAATAAAATATAAAAATAAACTAATATAAAATAAATTTAAATGATCAAATAGGATTCAAATAAAATACAATAAATATATAAAATAACATAAGTAATATAAAATAAAAATAGTCAAGAAATAAAATTAAAAATAGATAAATACATTTAAAAAAAGACAAAGTTGGAATGAAAACCAACATTTGAAATCATGGAATTGTTGATGAAATGGAAATGTGGGTTCCACACCACTATCATAATATGAAAATAGCAAATTGTATAAAATTAGAAATTGGTAAGGGGAGTTTTTTCTTGCAATAGAGGATAAATGTCTACCTAAAACGGTGGTTTCTAGCTGGACTTTTGTCTGTTTGTTTGTATATTTTTAATGAAGATTGGGTCTCCGTGTAGAGTGTCCCACTGCAGGACAATGAAATATTGTCCTAGGAAACGACAGGTATTTGCCTGTTTAGGATAAAAACTTTCAAAGGGCGCTAATAGCGTTAGACTGTCCATTTCCACTGCAATTCACCTGGAGTTGGCCGCCCAGCCACTGCAGTTCCGAGCCTTATTTGCTTGGTTTGTTTCTTTGTTGTGGCTTCCCCTAAAATATAAAATCCTGACCCGTTTCAGCAGTGGAACTCCAGCCTGTCAAAGGACACTGTTCTGCTTTGATAGACCAGGAAGTGAAATGTATGACTGTTTGAACCAATATCTATCTGTGTTTCTGTATGGTTGTACATGAGACCCATCACCACAGTACTTAGGTGCTTGGTGTGATCTGTCCAGTTACTACACAGGTTTCCAGAGAGATTCACGTTTTGTTTAACCTGCAGTCTGATCAGATGTGAAATCTATCCCAGGGGTCAAGTGAGATGTTTTTTTCCCCATTTCCCATCCCCTAGCCTCCACTCTCTACTTAGCTATTGTTCAATAGCCAGCTGGGGGACAATGAAAACAATGCTAATGTTTTACTGAGTGAATGTTCTTCATTTATATCCCAGAGTGAATTTCTTTCCCGTAGACACAACCTATGATGAATCCAGAACAGGGAAATCAAACGTCCATAGCAGAATTCATCCTCCTGGGATTCGGCACTCTCCCTGAACTGCAAATCCTTCTTTTCCTGCTGTTTCTAGTGATCTACATTACAACCATGGCTGGGAACATCCTCATTGTGGTGCTTATTCTGGTTTATCGCCACCTTCACAACCCCATGTACTTCTTCCTTGGGAACTTGTCCTGCCTGGAGACCTGCTACACTTCAACCATCCTGCCCAGCATGCTGGATGGTCTCTTGAGTGGGAACAAAACTATTTCATATAGTGGGTGTCTCACACAGTATTATTTCTTTTCTTCTCTAGTTGTTACAGAATGCCTTCTCTTATCGGTAATGTCATATGATCGGTATTTAGCAATATGCAATCCAATGCACTATGCAGCCCATATGAGTGGCAGGTCTTGCCTCCAGTTTATAGGTGGCTCTTGGACAGGTGGCTTCCTATGTACTGGCATAATAATATTGCCGATATCCCAGTTATCTTTCTGTGGCCCCAATGTTATTGACCATTTCTTTTGTGATCCTATCCCCCTGATAAATCTCTCCTGTAATGATCCTCACCTGATGGAAATGTTGGCTTTCACACTCAGCTTGATTTTCTTACTGGTCCCATTCCTAATTACCTTGATGTCCTACATCTGCATCATTGTGACCATCCTGAGAATCCCTTCCACCACCGGGAGGCAAAAGGCATTTTCCACCTGCTCCTCCCACCTCATTGTGGTGACCATGTATTATGGAACTCTACTGTTTGCCTATATGTTCCCAACAACCAACACACTGAGAGACTTCAAGAAAGTTGTCTCTGTCATCTACACTATCCTGACTCCCCTGCTCAATCCCCTCATCTACAGCCTGAGAAACAAAGAGGTCAAGGAGGCTCTGAGGAAAGCTAGCAGTAAATTCATGTTTGGACGACACTAACCCATCAATTTCCATAGGTTAAAATAAAATAGACATACCATAGGCTGGTTTAGTGCCTGAACTGAAGCCTGCTCTAGTCCAAGGTCGTGTTTCCATTAGCTCATTAGGCTTCCTGTCATACTCTTACAGAGTCACAGCCATAGGAGAAAGTGGAGACAGATAGGTCCTTAAAAAATGGGGTCACAGGTTTTAAGAGGTCTATGTAAGATACCACAGATGAGTACTACCGAGCTGGTGGGAGATTGGAACTTGTGGCTGCTCTAAGTTCAGACAATAAGGGGCGATTGTGCTCAGTGAGAGGGTGCAGGGATAATGGCCTCACTTGGAATGCTGAGCATCCATTCCTTGTACGGTGAGAGACTTATATAAACACACACACACATCAAAATACATGATTCCTTCATTATACAAATATGCAGTTGAAACATCACCATGGAATGCTAATGTTAGGAAATTGTATAATTAAATTGTGTTTCTTATAGTGTATTTCATCCCCAGGATTCCTTCAAAAAGAGTAGAAAAGCAAAAGGAAACCCTCTAACCTCTGCCACAGAACACAGGATGCCCATATAGTGCCCATCTATAAAAAGGGAAGTAAGGACAACTGGGGAATTGCAGACCAGTCAGCTTAACTTCAGTACCCAGAAACATAATGGAGCAAATAATTAAGCAACCAATTTGCAAACACCTAGAAGATAATGAGGTGATAAGTAACAGTCAGCATGGATTTGTCAAGTACAAATCATGTCAAACCAACCTGATAGCTTTTGTTGAGAGGGTAATGAGCCTTGTGGATGGGGGGAAGTGGTAGATGTGGTATATTTTAACTTTAGTAAGGCTTTTGGTATCATTTCACATGACCTTTTCATAAACAAACTAGGGAAATACAACCTAGATGGAAGTGAGCTGTAGCTCACAAAAGCTTATGCTCAAATAAATTTGTTAGTCTCCAAGGTGCCACAAGTACTCCTTTTCTTTTTGTGAATACAGACTAACACGGCTGCTACTCTGAAACCTAGATGGAGATACTATAAGGTGGGTGCATAACTGGTTGGAAAACCATTCTCAGAGAGTAGTTATCAGTGGTCCACAGTCATGCTGGAAAGGGGATAACGGGTGGGGTCCCACAAGGATCGGTTCTGGGTCCCGTTCTGTTCAATATCTTCATCAATGATTTAGATAATGGCATAGAGAGTACACTTATAAAGTTTGTGGACAATACCAAGCTGGGAGGGGCTGCAAGTGCTTTGGAGGATAGGATTAAAATGATCTGGACGACCTGGAGAAATGGTCTGAAGTAAATAGGATGAAATTCAATAAAGACAAATGCAAAGTACTCCACTTAGGAAGGAACAATCATTTGCACACATGCAAAATGGGAAATGACTGCCTAGGAAGAAGTACTGTGGAAAGAGATCTGGGGGTACTCCCTTGATGATTACTCTCTGGGAAAGGTTTTCCAACCAGTTATGCACCCACCTTACAGTACCTCCATCTAGCCTGTATTTCCCTAGTTTGTTTCTGCACTACAATGGAATGCTGATAATCTGTTCTAATCTACCAAGTTAAAAGCAGCCGACTGATGGAAAGAGAGGCCAGAGTGACTAATTCACAGTTTAGACACTTGCGCTGCATCTACGCTGCAGCCGGGGGTGGGGGGGTGGTGAATGGCAACTTCTGTAGACATAGCCACTCTAGCTGTACTCTAGCTAGCTCGCTAAAAATGGAAGCGAGAAAATGGTGGTATCGGCTTCAGTGCCAGCTGCACAAGCAGAATATACCCTGGGCAAAGGGGCACTGCAGGCAACAGAGAGTGAGGGATGGGAAAGGGGCAGCTCTGCTGTATCATGGATACTAGGGATAGCAGAGGGTGAAGGCTGGGAAAGGGGTGGCTATACTAGAAAATGGGCATTAGGGAAAGTCAAGGTTAATGTGACACATGTTTTATGCATCCTTTCTAATGATCTCTAGATGGCAGCTGTTCATATGGAATGGCAAATAGTCAGTAATTGTTAAATCCATGACTTCAGTTAAGAAATATTGCTTAAGTCATTAAGAGTCAATAATCTGGGAATTAAAAATTTAAGCCACAGTGTGTGAAGATTCTGGTCCATCCCTGTGTTAGAGCCAATTTTCCGTTTAGACATGTATCCTTCAAAGTGTTAGGCAATGGGATTTCCTCGCTGTCTGCAAGTTTTGCCGGAGATTATTTAAAAAACAAAACAAAAAAAGAAACCTCTTTTTCCAAAATACAATGATGTGAGCCACAAATGTTCCACATTTGGGCATTATGAACAACAAAGCTTTGTGGACGCACAATTATTCACACTGGTGATACATTGGACTGAGACCTTAGGACATGGTTAGGGAGCAAATTATGCTAGGAGAGGACTGGGAATAACAATCTGCTAGTTTGTTTTGCTTTCAGAAATAAGTGTATACTTGTATTCTTCTGTAAAGGCTGGAACAAACCTTTCCTTCAGGACAAGAAGCACAGTTTTGTAGTCAAGTTGCAGAATATATTGCAATACACATAACTGAAATGATTATATTGACTGTACTCAGATCGGACCATGAATTGGCTAGTGTCATAAATATAAAGGGAAGGGTAATCACCTTTAAAATCTCTCCTGGCCAGAGGAAAAATCCTTTCACCTGGAAAGGGTTAAGAAGCTAAAGGTAACGTCGCTGGCACCTGACCAAAATGACCAATGAGGAGACAAGATACTTTCAAAAGCTGGGAGGAGGGAGAAAAACAAAGGGTCTGGGTCTGTCTGTGTGATGCTTTTGCCGGGGACAGGACAGGAATGGAGTCTTAGAATTTAGTAAGTAATCTAGCTAGCTTTGTGATAGTTTATGATTTCTTTAAATGGCTGAGAAAATAGCTGTGCTGAATTGAATGGATATTCCTGTCTGTGTGTCTTTTTTGTCACTTAAGGTTTTGCCTAGAGGGATTCTCTATGTTTTGAATCAAATTACCCTGTAAGGTATTTACCATCCTGATTTTACAGAGGTGATTCTTTTTACTGTTTCTTCTATTAAAATGCTTCTTTTCAAGAACTGAATGCTTTTTTCATTGTTCTAAGATCCAAGGGTTTGGGTCTGTGGTCACCTATGCAAATTGGTGAGGATTTTTACCAAATCTTCCCCAGGAAGTGGGGTGCAAGGGTTGGGAGGATTTTGGGGGGAAAGACTTTGCAAACGATGTTTTCCTAATAAAAATAAACCCAGATAAATGTTTGGTGGAGGCAGTGGAAGTCCAAGGGCAAGGGGTAAAATAGTTTGTACCTTGGGGAAGTTTTAACCTAAGCTGGTAAAAGTAAGCTTAGGAGGTTTTCGAACACATGAGTTATGAGGAGAGGCTGAGGGAACTGGGATTGTTTAGTCTACGGAAGAGAAGAATGAGGGGGGATTTGATAGCTGCTTTTAACTACCTGAAAGGTGGATCCAAAGAGGATGGATCTAGACTATTCTCAGTGATTCCAGATGACAGGACAAGGAGTAATGGTCTCAAGTTGCAGTGGGGGAGGTTTAGGTTGGATATTAGGAAAAACTTTTTCACTAGGAGGGTGGTGAAACACTGGAATGCGTTACCTAGGGAGGTGGTGGAATCCCCTTCCTTAGAAGTTTTTAAGGTCAGGCTTGACAAAGCCCTGGCTGGGATGATTTAGTAGGGATTGGTCCTGCTCTGGGCAGGGGGTTGGACTAGATGGCCTCCAGAGGTTCCTTCCAACTCTGTTATTCTATGATTCTATGATCTGTACCCTAGAGTTCAGAGTGGGGAAGGAACCTTGACAGCTAGTGTCAACATATAACACTGTCTTCTATAGGACGGAATCTGTACTGTTCAGTTGCTTATCAAACATTCCAACAGACCAATTAGAGGCCTACAGTTCTGGTACAAGATTATCTAATTTGTACAACTGCTGTGGCACTGAAGATCAACGTAACCCTGAAACTTGTCAGGGTTTTGGGAACAAACTATTTGCATTTTATAATCCCGGGTCTCTAACCTCCATGCTTCCATGGTCTGGGCTTTTTGAAGAAGCCTAATGTAGTTAGGTGCCAAACTCTCATAGCAATTCCGTGGGAGATGGGTGTTTATTGTATACGTTACCAGCCTTTGAAAATCTCAACCTAAATGTATAAAACACCTTGTTGCAGCTGCATTTTATTTGAGCAGCAGCCAGCACGTCTCGTTTTAGAAATGCCATTGAGATAAGGGTAACATTTTTAAAAAATCTTCAGCAAACTTCAAAAGTGACATAGGAGCCTAAATCCCATTGCCTTTCAGTGAGATTTAGGCTGGTAAGCCTTCATAACTAAACACTTTGGAAAATGGGGCGTAGGCTCCTAAATCACTTAGACTCTTTTTAAAGTGTTACCCAAACAGATTGAATGAGCTTATTGGATGGGGACTGGGTACACGTGTGCTTGCAATGAAGGGCAACAGGAGGTTTTATTGCAGAAAATGAAAGATCAGCTAATGTTCTGCTGAGATTTTAAAAACTTTCTAAGGGAACTGGATGGGAACTCAGTGTCTAAATCACTTAAGTGGCTCTGAAAATCTCAGGTGTAAATTTTATTTCTAGGGTTAATGCGTTATTTCTTGACAGTCAGCGTAGCATTCGCCCAATAAAGAGAGAGATTTGTTTTAGCATTAGAAGTTTCTTCCCTCTCCAGGACTTTCCCTTTGAGATTAGAAGTTTGATTCTACTGACACAGTGTTTGGTTTATTTTTAGACAAACTTTTCCTCGCTTGTTACGTTCCCCAGAACAGATGTGCCTTGGGAGACTGCACCTTCCCACAGAAGGATATATAATGAATCAGAAAAGACTTTCCCCACTTGGCGGAGGGTATGAGGCACAGGGCACGTTACTTGACAAGACAATGGCACCTCAGTAGCTGTTCTGGGATATGACATTCTATTTACTGGGAACATGGAAGTACGTCAATGAGGTGGGGAGAGAAGATGGACTGAATAACCTGGATCCTGGTCCCTGATATGCTAAGTGAGGAGGTGACAACAGAGACTCCAGCTGCTAATAGACTCGCCTTAGAGGTAAATCAACCTTTTCCTTCCTACTCCTTTCAGCTCAAGGTTTTGGAAGAAACATAAGTCTGTTAGATAACTGATTCCATGGGAATCCAAGGGGAACTGGGCAATGATCTCTCTTAAAGTCCCAACCCAAAGCAAAATGACTGAATTTGGACAAAGAAACGACCTGCCAGGTCACTGCTATCCTAGCTCCCTATCTGGCCCCCATCACCATGGTATCTGGGCACCTCACTGTAGTGAATGTATCTATCCTCCCACCACCCCTGTGAGATGCTATTATCCCTGCTTTCCAGATGGGGACCTGATGCACAGAGGGACAGTTTTAAAGAGCGGGTTGGGCACCTAAAGATACAGAGAAAGTCTTAGTGGGCGTTAGGTACCACACCTGCTCAGGCATCAATCCACATTTTTAGGTACCTACCGGCCTTTGGAAATTTGGCCTGACAGTCACAGAAGTTGTTTGACAAAGGAGGGAATTGAAGCAACATCTGCCAAGTCCACGGTGAGCTCTTCAAACACTGGAGCATCCTTCATTCCACTTGAGGCTTTCCTCCATGCTACACACAAGATTGTACTTTTCTTTCTGGCACAGACCTCGCTGGAGCATTGGGAGGGTTAGTGAGATGATGTGGGTACAACAGAGCTGATATTTGCTGCTGTGCTCAGTGCTAAGAGAGCAGACACTGGCTGTATACAGGCTTGGCAGAATTTGATTTTATTTGTACAATTTCAACAAATATTGTTTTGTATTTTTAAGTTTCTTTGTATTTTTAACTATTTTAATTGCAGGAAATTCAGTGGTCGGGGAGGGTTGGGGTCAGGGTTAGGGCAATGGAGCTGCGGGGGACTCCCAGCAGTGACAACAGAGGTACAGGTGGCTCCCTACATGGCCGAGGGGTCCAAGACACTGTGGTGTAAGGTGCAGGGAAGGTGACTGCTCTGACCCAGCAGAGCAGAGATCTGTGGCCAGGGCTGCGAGGAGGAGGAGAACTATGAGCCCTGGGCCATAGCAGAGGTCACCCCTGAGTTGAAAGGCTCCATGTATGGGTAGAAAAGCTCTAAAGATATAGAGCAGGTTGCACAGAGGAGCCAAGAGGCCAGTGAAGAAGCTTGGCAACATGTGACCTCCAGAAGAGGTAAGCGGAATGTCCGGGTTCCAGTAACACAGACACAGGTAACTAACCGCTTTCATGTTCTCTCCACAGGTACCATTGCGGAGAGTGGACCAGATGATATGTCTGGGGGGAGAAAGCAGAAGGAGACTCCGCTGGTTGGAAGGCATGAGATGCAATGTCCTGAGGTTGGGGGTTCCACGACCACCACTCCCAAGAGGAGAAGGCGGGTGGTGGTGGTCGGGGACTCTCTCCTCCGGGGGACTGAGTCATCTATCTGCCGCCCTGACCGGGAAAACCGAGAAGTCTGCTGCTTGCCAGGGGCTAAGATTCGCGATGTGACGGAGAGACTGCCGAGACTCATCAAGCCCTCGGATCGCTACCCCTTCCTGCTTCTCCACGTGGGCACCAATGATACTGCCAAGAATGACCTTGAGCGGATCACTGCGGACTACGTGGCTCTGGGAAGAAGGATAAAGGAGTTGGAGGCGCAAGTGGTGTTCTCGTCCATCCTCCCCGTGGAAGGAAAAGGACGGGGCAGGGACCATCGAATCGTGGAAGTCAACGAATGGCTACGCAGGTGGTGTCGGAGAGAAGGCTTTGGATTCTTTGACCATGGGATGGTGTTCCATGAAGGAGGAGTGCTGGGCAGAGACGGGCTCCATCTTACGAAGAGAGGGAAGAGCATCTTTGCCAGCAGGCTGGCTAACCTAGTGAGGAGGGCTTTAAACTAGGTTCACCGGGGGAAGGAGACCAAAGCCCTGAGATAAGTGGGAAAGCGGGATACCGGGAGGAAGCACAGGCAGGAATGTCTGTGAGGGGAGGGCTCCTGCCTCATACTGGGAATGAGGGGCGATCAACAGGTTATCTCAAGTGCTTATATACAAATGCACAAAGCCTTGGAAACAAGCAGGGAGAACTGGAGGTCCTGGTGATGTCAAGGAACTATGACGTGATTGGAATAACAGAGACTTGGTGGGATAACTCACATGACTGGAGTACAGTCATGGATGGTTATAAACTGTTCAGGAAGGACAGGCAGGGCAGAAAAGGTGGGGGAGTAGCACTGTATGTAAGGGAGCAGTATGACTGCTCAGAGCTCCGGTACGAAACTGTGGAAAAACCTGAGTGTCTCTGGATTAAGTTTAGAAGTGTGTGCAACAAGAGTGATGTAGTGGTGGGAGTCTGCTATAGACCACCGGACCAGGGGGATGAGGTGGATGAGGCTTTCTTCCGGCAACTCACGGAAGCTACTAGATCGCATGCCCTGATTCTCATGGGTGACTTTAATTTTCCTGATATCTGCTGGGAGAACAATACAGCGGTGCATAGACAATCCAGGAAGTTTTTGGAAAGCGTAGGGGACAATTTCCTGGTGCAAGTGCTAGGGGAGCCAACTAGGGGGGGCGCTTTTCTTGACCTGCTGCTCACAAACCGGGTAGAATTAGTGGGGGAAGCAAAAGTGGATGGGAATCTGGGAGGCAGTGACCATGAGTTGGTTGAGTTCAGGATCCTGATGCAGGGAAGAAAGGTAAGCAGCAGGATACGGACCCTGGACTTCAGGAAAGCAGACTTTGACTCCCTCAGGGAACAGATGGCCAGGATCCCCTGGGGGACTAACATGAAGGGGAAGGGAGTCCAGGAGAGCTGGCTGTATTTCAAGGAATCCCTGTTGAGGTTACAGGGACAAACCATCCCGATGAGTCGAAAGAATAGTAAATATGGCAGGCGACCAGCTTGGCTTAATGGTGAAATCCTAGCGGATCTTAAACATAAAAAGAAGCTTACAAGAAGTGGAAGGTTGGACATATGACCAGGGAAGAGTATAAAAATATTGCTCGGGCATGTAGGAAAGATATCAGGAGGGCCAAATCGCACCTGGAGCTGCAGCTAGCAAGAGATGTCAAGAGTAACAAGAAGGGTTTCTTCAGGTATGTTGGCAACAAGAAGAAAGCCAAGGAAAGTGTGGGCCCCTTACTGAATGAGGGAGGCAACCTAGTGACAGAGGATGTGGAAAAAGCTAATGTACTCAATGCTTTTTTTGCCTCTGTTTTCACTAACAAGGTCAGCTCCCAGACTGCTGTGCTGGGCATCACAAAATGGGGAAGAGATGGCCAGCCCTCTGTAGAGATAGAGGTGGTTAGGGACTATTTAGAAAAGCTGGACGTGCACAAGTCCATGGGGCCGGACGAATTGCATCCGAGAGTGCTGAAGGAATTGGCGGCTGTGATTGCAGAGCCCTTGGCCATTATCTTTGAAAACTCGTGGCGAACGGGGGAAGTCCCGGATGACTGGAAAAAGGCTAATGTAGTGCCCATCTTTAAAAAAGGGAAGAAGGAGGATCCTGGGAACTACAGGCCAGTCAGCCTCACCTCAGTCCCTGGAAAAATCATGGAGCAGGTCCTCAAAGAATCAATCCTGAAGCACTTAGAGGAGAGGAAAGTGATCAGGAACAGTCAGCATGGATTCACCAAGGGAAGGTCATGCCTGACTAATCTAATCGCCTTTTATGATGAGATTACTGGTTCTGTGGATGAAGGGAAAGCAGTGGATGTATTGTTTCTTGACTTTAGCAAAGCTTTTGACACGGTCTCCCACAGCATTCTTGTCAGCAAGTTAAGGAAGTATGGGCTGGATGAATGCACTATAAGGTGGGTAGAAAGCTGGCTAGATTGTCGGGCTCAACGGGTAGTGATCAATGGCTCCATGTCTAGTTGGCAGCCGGTGTCAAGTGGAGTGCCCCAGGGGTCGGTCCTGGGGCCGGTTTTGTTCAATATCTTCATAAATGATCTGGAGGATGGTGTGGATTGCACTCTCAGCAAATTTGCGGATGATACTAAACTGGGAGGAGTGGTAGATACGCTGGAGGGGAGGGATAGGATACAGAAGGACCTAGACAAATTGGAGGATTGGGCCAAAAGAAATCTGATGAGGTTCAATAAGGATAAGTGCAGGGTCCTGCACTTAGGATGGAAGAATCCAATGCACCGCTACAGACTAGGGACCGAATGGCTAGGCAGCAGTTCTGCGGAAAAGGACCTAGGGGTGACAGTGGACGAGAAGCTGGATATGAGTCAGCAGTGTGCCCTTGTTGCCAAGAAGGCCAATGGCATTTTGGGATGTATAAGTAGGGGCATAGCGAGCAGATCGAGGGACGTGATCGTTCCCCTCTATTCGACACTGGTGAGGCCTCATCTGGAGTACTGTGTCCAGTTTTGGGCCCCACACTACAAGAGGGATGTGGATAAATTGGAGAGAGTCCAGCGAAGGGCAACAAAAATGATTAGGGGTCTAGAGCACATGACTTATGAGGAGAGGCTGAGGGAGCTGGGATTGTTTAGTCTGCAGAAGAGAAGAATGAGGGGGGATTTGATAGCTGCTTTCAACTACCTGAAAGGGGGTTCCAAAGAGGATGGCTCTAGACTGTTCTCAATGGTAGCAGATGACAGAACGAGGAGTAATGGTCTCAAGTTGCAATGGGGGAGGTTTAGATTGGATATTAGGAAAAACTTTTTCACTAAGAGGGTGGTGAAACACTGGAATGCGTTACCTAGGGAGGTGGTAGAATCTCCTTCCTTAGAGGTTTTTAAGGTCAGGCTTGACAAAGCCCTGGCTGGGATGATTTAACTGGGACTTGGTCCTGCTTTCAGCAGGGGGTTGGACTAGATGACCTTCTGGGGTCCCTTCCAACCCTGATATTCTATGATTCTATGATTCTATGAGAAGCCATCCAGCAGCAGGGTGGCCTTCCCCACTGCCAGGGACTCATCCTCCTCCTCGCAGACCAGGCTGTGTCTCTGGGTTCTTTCCCTCCAGGACCACAGCCTGTCCTGCACCTTTGCACCTGCAGGGATGGGTGTCACCGTGCTGTGAGAGCTGGGGCACAAGGCTCCCTGCATGTCTGCGGGGCTGGTGACACCCATCCCTGCTGGGAGCATGGCATAGGGGAGGCTGTGCTAATGCCGCCTGTGACCGATATATTCTGTTCTTGGTTTCAGTGTCTCAGCTGACAGAGACGTTTACCCACATCTATCAATTGAAACCGAATCCTGCCGAGTCGAGCTATAAATTTCAAAGAAGGCTCAGAGCATTAGCTGTCCAAATCCCATTGAAATCAAAGTATCCCATCCTTGAAGTCAGTGGAAATTTTATCTTTGATGTCCGTGACAGAAGCTCAGACTGAACAGAATTATTCCTGAGGTGTAAAATTAACTCTGTGCATAACTCTGTGCAGGGATCAGGTCCTTTCTTAGCAGTTAATAAGGATTAACTAAATGTGTCTAATAAAAGATATGACCTCAACCACCTTGTCCTTATGAGGATCAGTAATGGCAAGAGAGAGAGTCATCATAGAATCATAGGTCTGGAAGGGACCTCAAGAGGTCTTCTAGTCCACTCCCCTGCATTGAAGGTAGGACTTAGTATTATCTAGACGATCCCTGAAAGGTGTTTGTCTAAACTGTTCTTAAAAATATCTCCAATGATGGAATTTCCTCCCTAGCAATTTGTTCCAGTGCTTAACTACCCTGACAGTTAGGAAGTTTTTCCTGATGTCCAACCTAAACCGCTCTTGATGCAATTTAAACCTATTGCTGCTTGTCCTATCCTCAGAGGTTAAGAAGAACAATTTTTCTCCCTCCTTCTGTAACAATCTTTTATGTACTTGAAACCTGTTATCATGTCCCCTCTCAGTCTTCTCTTCTCCAGACTAAACAAACCCATTTTTTTCAGTCTTCCCTCATAGGTCATGCTTTCTTGACCTTTCATCATATTTGTTGCTCTTCCCTGGACTTTCTCCAATTTGTCCACATCTTTCCTGATATGTGGCGCCCAGAACTGGACCCAATACTCCAGCTGAGGCCTAATCAAAGTGGAGTAGAGAGGAAGAATTACTTCTCGTGTCTTGCTTACAACACTCCTGCTAATATATCACAGAATGATGTTTGGTTTTTTTTGCAACAGTCTTACACCGTTGACTCATATTTAGCTTGTGATCCACTATGACCCCAGATCCCTTTCCGCAGTACTCCTTCCTAGGCAGTCCTTTCCCCATTGTGTATGTGTGCAACTGATTGTTCCTTCCTAAGTGGAATACTTTGCATTTGTCCTTCTTGAATTTCATCCTATTTACTTCAGACCATTTCTCCAGATTGTCCAGATCATTTTGAATTTAAATTCTATCCTCCAAAGCACTTGCAACCCCTCCCAGCTTGGTATCATCCGCAAACTTTATAAGTGTACTCTCTATGCCATTATCTAAATCACTGATGAAGATATTGAACAAAACCAGACCCTGAACCAATCTCTGCAGCATCCCACTTGTGATGCCCTTCCAGCTTGACTGTGAACCACTCATAACTACTCTTGGGAATTGTTTTCCAACCAGTTATGCATCCACCTTATAGTAGCTCCATCTAGGTTGTATTTTCCTAGTTATAAGATGCCTTTTTAAAAGTTAACATATACCAAAAGCCTTATTAATGTTAACATATACCAAATCTACCCCTTCCCTCCATCCACAAGGCTGTTTATCCTGTCAACAAAAGCTATCAGGTTGGTTTGACATGATTTGCTCTTGACAAATACATGCTGACTGTTACTTATCACATCATTATCTTCTAGGTGTTTGCAAATTGGTTGCTTAATTATTTGCTCCAATATTTTTCCGGGTACTGAAGTTAAGACGACTGGTCTGTAGTTCCCCAGTTTGTACTTATTCCCCTTTTTAGAGGTTGGCACTATATTTTCCCTTTTCCAGTCCTCCGGAATCTCCCCCATAGAATCATAGAATCATAGAACATCAGGGTTGGAAGGGACCTCAGGAGGTCATCTAGTCCAACCCCCTGCTCAAAGCAGGACCAATCCCCAATCAAATCATCCCAGCCAAGGCTTTGTCAAGCCTGACCTTAAAAACTTCCAAGGAAGGAGATTCTACCACCTCCCTAGGTAACGCATTCCAGTGTTTCACCACCCTCCTATTGAAAAAGGTTTTCCTAATATCCAACCTAAACCTCCCCCACTGCAACTTGAGACCATTACTCCTTGTCCTGTCCTCTTCTACCACTGAGAATAGTCTAGAACCATCCTCTCTGGAACCACCTCTCAGGTAGTTGAAAGCAGCTATCAAATCCCCCCTCATTCTTCTCTTCCGCAGACTAAACAATCCCAGTTCCCTCAGCCTCTCCTCATAAGTCATGTGTTCCAGACCCCTAATAATTTTTGTTGCCCTTCGCTGGACTCTCTCCAATTTATCCACATCCTTCTTGTAGCGTGGGGCCCAAAACTGGACACAGTACTCCAGAAGAGGACTCACCAATGTCGAATAGAGGGGAACGATCACGTCCCTCGATCTGCTCGCTATGCCCCTACTTATACATCCCAAAATGCCATTGGCCTTCTTGGCAACAAGGGCACACTGCTGACTCATATCCAGCTTCTCGTCCACTGTCACCCCTAGGTCCTTTTCCGCAGAACTGCTGCCTAGCCATTCGGTCCCTAGTCTGTAGCTGTGCATTGGGTTCTTCCGTCCTAAGTGCAGAACCCTGCACTTATCCTTATTGAACCTCATCAGGTTTCTTTTGGCCCAATCCTCCAATTTGTCTAGATCCCTCTGTATCCTATCCCTGCCCTCCAGCGTATCTACCACTCCTCCCAGTTTAGTATCATCCGCAAATTTGCTGAGAGTGCAATCCACACCATCCTCCAGATCATTTATGAAGATATTGAACAAAAACGGCCCCAGGACCGACCCCTGGGGCACTCCACTTGACACCAGCTGCCAACTAGACATGGAGCCATTGATCACTACCCGTTGAGCCCGACAATCTAGCCAACTTTCTACCCACCTTATAGTGCATTCATCCAGCCCATACTTCTTTAACTTGCTGACAAGTTCCATCTTTCTTGACTTTTCAAATCTCATTGCTAAGGGCCCAGATATCTCCTCAGTCAGCTCCTTGAGTATTCTAGGAAGTATTTCATCAGGCCCTGGTGACTTGAAGCATCTAACTTGTCTAAGTAATTTTTAACTTGTTCTTTCCTATTTTAGCCTCAGATCCTACCCCATTTTCACTAGTGTTCACTATGTTAGATGTCCAGTTGCTCCTAAACTTTTTTGTGAAAACAGAAACAAAAATGTCATTTAGCACTTCTGCCATTTCCGCATTTTCTGTTATTGTTCCCCCGCCACACACAGTGAGTAACGGGCCTACCCTGTCCTTGGTCTTCCTCTCACTTCTAGTGTATTTGAAGAATGTTTTCCTGTTACCTTTTATGTCTCCAGACAGTTTAATCTCGTTTTGTTCTTTGGCCTTTCTCATTTTGTCCCTACATACTTGTGTTAGTTGTTTATATTCATCCTTTGTCATTTGACCTAGTTTCCACTTTTGGTAGGACTCTTTTTTGAGTTTCAGATCATTCAAGCTCTCGTGGTTAAGCAAGGGTGGTCTCTTGCCAGACTTCCTATCTTTTCTACACAGTAGGATAGTTTGCTCTTGTGCCATTAATAATGTCTCTTTGAAAAATTGCCAACTGTCTTGAACCGTTTTTCCCCTTAAACTTGCTTCCCATGGGATCTTACCTACCCACTCCCTGAGTTCGCTAACGTCTCCTTTCTTGAGATCTATTATCTTTATTGTATTGTTTCCCTCCTACCTTTACTTAGAATCATGAACTCTGTCATTTCATGATCACTTTAACCCCAGCTGCCTTCCACTTTCAAATTCTCAACCAGTTCCTCTGTATTTGTCAAAATCAAATCTACAACAGTCTCACCCCTAGTAGCTTTCTCCACCTTCTGAAATAAACAATTGTCTCCAATTTGGCAGATTTGAAAAAATGGCAGATACAACAGCCACAAAAAGAGAGAGAGAATTAATATTTTTTAACCAAATGTAAAGAAAAGAAGAATAAAATGTAGAGCTAATAAAAATGTCTCTTGGAATATTTTCCATCAGAAAATACCAATTCATCAAGATCAAAATGTTACATGGAAACTAATTTATTTCTACAAAATTTTGTTTGGGAAAAAAAGTTGTTAGATATTCTTTTATAAATGAAATGAAATAAAATAAAATTTCAATAATTTGAAAATTTGCAAATAAAATTCAATAACAATAAAAAACCAAGTAATCTAAAGTAAAAATAATCTAGAAATAAAATTAATGATAAATGTATTTTTAAAAAAGTCAAAATTGGCATGAAAACCTCATCTGAAATCATGGAATTATCCATGAAATGGAAATTTGGGTTCCTCACTGCTCTACTAATATGACAATATAACATTTCTTAAAAATTTCCAATAGAAATCATTTATACAAGAGAGGGTAATTTTTTTTTTAGCAAAATAGGTGGATTCTTGCTTTAAAAGGAGATTGGGTAACTGTATGACCAGCAGTAACATTTCCAACACTGGGGGCTAACTGCAGGGTTTTTCAAATTTCATTCTTCCTTGCATAAGATGGTCACCTGGCTGAGTCTCTGTATGTGGAGTGTCCTACTGCAGGACTATGAACTATTGTCCTAGCGAAGGACAGGTGTTTGTGTCTGTTTAGCAGAACCTTTTCAAAGGGCGCTAATAGAGTTAGGCTGCCAATTTCCCCTGCAATTAATTTGCAGTTGGCTGCCCACCCATTGCAACTCCCAGCCCTATTTGCTTGGTTTCTTTCTGTCTTGCGGCTTCCCCTCAAATATAAAATTCTGACCCATTTCAGCCGTGGAACTCCAGCCTACTTTTTCTGCTTTTAGACACCAGGCAGTGATATCTGTTACTATTTGGACCGATACCTACCTAATCTGTTTCCTCTATCTGTGTTTCTGTGCGGTGGTGTCTGAGCCCCAACACCATAGTACCTGAGTGATTGGTGCCATCTGTCAAGGTACTACACAGGTTTCCAAAGAGATTCACATTTTGTTTAACCGACAGTCTGCTCAGGTCTGAAATCTGTCCCAGGGATCAAGAGAGATGGCATTTCCCCACCCCTGTCTTCTATTCTCAACTCAGCTATTTTTTCAGTAGCCAGAAGAGGGAGACAAAGAAAACAATGCTGACATTTATTGAGTGAATGTTGTTCATTTATATCACAGAGTTATTTTTTTCCCCATAGGCATGCCTCATGGTGAGCCCGGAACAGGGAAATCAAACGTCCATCACAGAATTCATCCTCTTGGGATTTGGGACTCTCCCTGAACTGCAAATCCTTCTTTTCCTGCTATTTCTTGTGATCTACATTGCAACCATGGCCGGGAACATCCTCATCGTGACCTTAGTTGTGACTCATCAGCACCTTCACACCCCCATGTACTTCTTCCTGGGAAACTTGTCCTGCTTGGAGACCTTCTACACCTCGACCCTCCTGCCCAGGATGCTGGCCAGTCTCCTGACTGAGGACAGGACTGTTTCATTTAGTGGGTGTCTCACACAATATTATTTCTTTGGTTCTCTGGCAGGTACAGAATGCCTTCTCTTATCGGTGATGTCTTATGATCGGTATTTAGCGATATGCAATCCAGTGCACTATGCAGCCCGTATGAGTGGCAGGGCCTAGATCCAGCTCGCAGGTGCTTCTTGGATAGGTGGCTTCCTAGGTAATAGCATAACAACTTTCTCAATATCACAGTTAACTTTCTGTGGCCTCAATGATATTAACCATTTCTTTTGCGATCTTATCCCCCTGATAAATTTCTCCTGTAATGATCCTCACGTGATGGAAATGTTGGCTTTCACACTCATCTTGATTTTCTCACTGCTCCCATTCCTATTTACCTTGATGTCCTACATCTGTATCATTGCAACCATCCTGAGAATCCCTTCCACCACCGGGAGGCAAAAGGCCTTTTCCACCTGCTCTTCCCACCTCATTGTGGTGACCATTTTTTATGGAACTCTGCTAACTGTCTATATATTCCCAATAACCAACACACTGAGTGACTTCAAGAAAGTTATCTCTGTCTTCTACACTGTCCTGACTCCCCTGGTCAATCCCATCATCTACAGCCTGAGAAATAAAGAGGTCAAGGAGGCCCTGATGAAAACTTGGAGAAAATGCAGCTTTTGACAATGTTAGCTGATCTGTTTCCTTAGGTTAAAATGAAATTGATATAACATGGGGTGATTTGGGGTCAGTATCAAAGCCTACTAAAGTACAAGGTCACGTTTCCATTCGCTTCCATTGGTTTCTTGTCATGCTTTTGCAGAGTCACAGCCCTGGGAGAAATGGAGGTGCATAGACCTTTTAAAAACCCATGACCCCGTTCTTTTTCAGACCAATATCAGATGCCATTGGTGGGTTCTAGTGGGCTGGTGGGAAACTTGAACTGGTGACTGATCGAAGTTCAGACAATGGGGGGAGATTGTGCTCAGGGAGAGGGTGCAGGGTAAATGGATGCAGTTGGAATGCTGAGCATCCATCCCTTGTAGGGTGAGAGATACACCCAGACACATACAACACCTACATTATAAAAACACACACAACGCCTACATTCCCATCTTTAAAAAAGGGAAGAAGGAGGATCCGGGGAACTACAGGCCAGTCAGCCTCACCTCAGTCCCTGGAAAAATCATGGAGCAGGTCCTCAAGGAAGCAATTCTGAAGCACTTAGAGGAGACGAAAGTGATCAGGAACAGTCAGCATGGATTCACCAAGGGCAAGTCATGCCTGACTAATCTAATTGCCTTCTATGACGAGATAACTGGCTCTGTGGATGAGGGGAAAACAGTGGAAGAGTTATTCCTTGACTTTAGCAAAGCTTTTGACATGGTCTCCCACAGTATTCTTGCCAGCAAGTTAAAGTAGTATGGGCTGGATGAATGGACTATGAGGTGGATAGAAAGCTGGCTAGATCCTTGGGCTCAAGGGGTAGTGATCAATGGCTCCATGTCTAGTTGGCAGCCAGTATCAAGTGGAGTGCCCCAAGGGTCAGTCCTTGGGCGGGTTTTGTTCAATATCTTCATTAATGATCTGGAGGTTGGTGTGGACTGCACCCTCGGCAAGTTTGCAGATGACACTAAACTGGGAAGAGTGGTAGATATGCTGGAGGGAAGGGATAGGATACAGAGGGCCCTAGAGAAATTAGAGGATTGGGCCAAAAGAAATCTGATGAGGTTCAACAAAGACAAGTGCAGAGTCCTGCACTTAGGACGGAAGAATCCCAGGCACCGCTACAGACTAGGGACCGAATGGCTAGGCAGCAGTTCTGCAGAAAAGGACTTAGGGGTTACAGTGGACGAGAAGCTGGATATGAGTCAACAGTGTGCCCTTGTTGCCAAGACGGCCAATGGCATTCTGGGATGTATAAGTAGGGGCATTGCCAGCAGATCAAGGGACGTGATCGTTCCCCTCTATTTGACATTGGTGAGTCCTCTTCTGGAGTACTGTGTCCAGTTTTGGGCCCCACACTACAAGAATGATGTGAAAAAATACTCCAAGGTCCTTCTCCTCCTCCGTTACTTCTAATTGATGCGTCCCCAGCTTATAACTAAAATTCTTGTTATTAATCCCTAAATGCATGACCTTACACTTCTCACTATTAAATTTCATCTTAAATTCCATGCTCTAGGGCCAGTTCCTGAGCTGGTGTAAATTGATGTGCTCTATGGTGACCGACACCAGCTGGGAGTCTGGCTCCTAGCGGCCACTGAGGACTAGGGCTTTTGACTGGCTTGAAAAAAAATTATATTGGCTTTATGTGAGTTCACGGAAGTCTCTGTTTTTTCTTCCAGGGGGCGCCGAGTGCGAACTCTGCCCCAAGGACTGGTGGGCGCACCGGGAAAAGTGCGACTGGGATTCTAAAAGGAGTCAGATCTGGACTGAGAGCTGGAAAGACTGTGAGTCGAAGAATTCACAAATGCTCAAGATCCAGGACCAAGAGGAGATGGTAAAGTGAAATGCACAAGGCCAGTTCCCCAGCTGGTGTGAATCAACGTAGTGCCACTAATTTTTTACTCCTTTACCACTCAGCAACTCTCAGGGAACTGGTCTATTCTTCAGTACCACAGAAGCTCTCCAGTGAGAGGGTATCATGCAGTGTGCTGGCCCCGTTGGGTCAGAATCCATTTCAGTTGCATGTTTTGGGTCTCTGATAGATCTCCTGGGGAGATGGGGGAGCGGGGGTCTCTGTATATGCAGGGGGCATAAGACCATGTGAGAGTCACCCAGATGCTTGCTTTACACGTCTGAATCAGCCTGAACAACACGTCCCACACCAGGAACTGGAGCTGGGTGGACGGCTCCCCTTTAAATCAAACACTGTGAGTGTTGCCTAAGAATTCACTGTGACAAAGATACATTTTTCTGAGAGACACAGAACTTAGAAATCAGAATGGAGTTCTCCGCACTCCTCCTTGCTCTGACTCAGGGGTACAGTCCTTGCTGGGTGCATTCGCCCCCTGCACTGATTTGGGGTGCCGTCCCTGCCAGGTGCATTCCACTGCCCCTCACTTGCACCATAGCTCATTGCAAAATCCATTCCTTCCCTCCCTCTCTGTCTTCGCAGATTGGGGTTTGCTGTCACGGTCAGGTCAATTGCTCACTAGTGCCTTGCCTAGAGAGTGGGGCACTGTCACTGCAGGATGCACTTACTTCATGCATCTGGGAAGCTGGGAATCTTGTTGCCAGGTGAACCTCCCAGAAGTGGGGAGATGCTGTAGTGCACGAGGTAGCAAGGGTGGAGTGTTGTTGTTTGGTTCCTTCAGTCAGCTGCGGGCATTGTGAGGGAAACACGCTGCCCTTGTGGGATATTTCCCAGCATCTTGGTCCAGGAGGCTGCTAACAGAGGCTGCCTCTTGTGTGTGAGCCTTTAGCCAGTGCCGGGGCAGATGCCTCCTGAGGTGGTAGATGGTTGAGCAGAGCAGCCGGCACCAGGGGAGAGGGAAGTCTGAACGCTCCATACAGAGGGAGGGGAGGGGTATTTGTTAAGATTCAGCCTTAACCGATGTCAGGTGGGGGTTACCCAGGGTTGGGGAAGGGCAGGGCCGTCCCTAGCTATTCTGGGGCCCTACACAGCCTCCCCGCCCCCTGTGGGGGTGTGGCGGGGGCCCAGGCTTCCAGGCGGGGAGGCTGGCTTGGGGGGCAGGGGAGAACTGCCCCCAAGTACTCACCGGCGGCGTGGCTGGGGCCAGGTCGCTGCATTTCCCGCTGCCGGGCAGTGTAGGCCCAGCCCTGCTGCAGTCCTCAGGGGAGTGAGGGTGCAGCTGGGGCAGAGCAGATGTGGGAAGATGTGGGGCTGGGGCGGAGCAGGGGTGGGGGCTTTGGGGAGGGGGTGGAGTGGGGGCAGGGTTGGGGCGGAGCAGCAAGCAGCTGTGCAGGGCACGAGGAAATTTGGTGCCCCAAATTTCCTGGTGCCCTATGCAGCTGCTTACTTTGCATATCAGTAGTGACGGCCCTGGGGAAGGGGTCCCAGCTCCCATCCATGTGCCTCGGCACAAACAGGGGTCAGGGGTCTATACGGGGGTCAGAGTAACCTAGAAAAGCACCACTCTTAACAATCCCACAATGCTTTTATTTAACCCAGGCAAGCCGGGAGCAGACCCACTTTAGGATCTCTAGCAGGGGGCACACACATTCCCTCCCCCCGGCATACAGAAAAATAGCTCTCCCCACACCCGTCCTGGCTAGACACACTTAGACTCTCTACACAGTGCCAATGCAATTCCCTCCCCTGCCTGGGTCAATCCAGCCTCTCCAAGCTCTGCTCTGGTGCTGGCGCCTGGTTAACACCCCATTAAGGTGCATGGGGCAGCACACAATTCCCACAGCTGCCTAATGGGACTGTATCCCACTGCAGCCATGGCTCACAGTCTATGCAAGACACTAGTGCAGAGTTAACCTGGGGTAAATGAAAGGTTCAGTCTGTGAAAGCTGAAAATTAACTTCAGAATCACTTTGTTGCATTTTAAGGTTAACCAGGAGATCCCATGACTTTGTGGGGCCACAGATGGGGAGTGTGTAAATGAAAAGGTGAGGGAAAGAATGCAGCCAAAATCGTAATAAAATATTTGTGAGGAGCCGGAAAAGGGACTGCAGCATGGCACACTCTAAATATACGTGTGCCAGGGTTTCCCTCATTTTGCAAAAAGGGCAAGTATCTGGGATGGGGGTGAACCACGTCAAAAACACGCCCGTGCTCACAGGTCCGTGAAGGAGCCACCAACTTATGTCCCCGACGGGCCTCGGGACCAAGGTGGAATACAGGCTGGCCCACCGGGGCTGCTCACCCTCCAAAGGTGGCAGGTGGTCCCGCCACTTTGTATCGGGGCGGGACACCAGGGTGAGGGCGTGAAGAGTGTGAAGCGTGAGTGTGTATAGATGTTTCCTTGGCGCGGTTTGGAAGCTGACCGGCTGCAGTTCATGCAGCCGGCTCGCAGTAAAAGGGTGAGGGGTTTGTTGCGATCTACGGGGTAGGGGCCCAATTGAAAGGTCCAGTGGGCTTGGGGTAGAGGGTGGGCGGGGTGCGCCCTCGCGCAGGGCTCGGTTGAGAGAAGCCCTAGCAGCGGGCGTCAAAGCGGCCTTCACCTCCTGAAGTACGCGCCAGGCGGTACGAGGTCTGGAGAGCCCCATGCGCTGAGCGAGTGTCAGGGGATCCAGCCAGTCTCCCCGGTTGTAGTCCAGGAGGTCTCCGACTCTCATGACTTCCGCCAGGACCAAACTCTGTCGCACCGAGCGGGACTCTGCCACCTGCACATGGAGCTGGGGTTTGTGTAGCAGGGTCTCCACGAGGAGATCTGCTCCCACAGTGGCCGTCGCGGATCTGGTCGTTGAAAACAGTTTCCAGGTCCAGAGGAGGTCCTGGTAAAAGACCAGCAGCCCAGAGAGGTCTCGCGGAAAACCTCTTGGACAGATAAAAGAGATGTCAGTCGTATCGGAGCCCTTGGAAGCCGTGTAGGAAGGCGTATGCTCCACGTCAAACTACCTGCACTACAGAAGAGCCTCTGCAGGGCCTGGAGGCGGAAGACACGGACCTGAGTGTGCAGACACTTCAGGCCCTGCCCTCCTTCCTTCAGGGGTAGATGAAGAACCCCAACAGGGGCCCAGTGCATTCCTGACCAAAAGCACTCCAGAATCGATGTCCGGAGGTTGGTCAGGAAACCCGGGGCCGGGACCAGGGTGTTGAGCCGGTACCAGAGCGTGGACAGGACTAGTTGGTTAAGCACCAGTGCTCTCCCTCGGAGGGAGAGACATCGGAGTAGCCTCGTCCATTTCCGGAGCCGCTCTATCACCCCGCCTTCTAAATTTTGCCAGTTCTCCGGCGGAGAAGGGTGCGTGGCAGAAAGGTAAACGCCTAGGTAGAGCAGCGGACCCGCGTTCCACCGGATAGTCTGAAGCGTGGGTGGGAGGGAGCTCACCTGCCGCCAGTCCCCCACCGCCAAGCCAAAGCTCTTGACCCAGTTGACTCGGGCAGAGGAGGCTGCCGAATAGATGGCCTGGCAAGCCTCCACCCGCGCCAAGTCGCCCCGGTCCTGGACCACAAGGAGCACGTCATCGGCGTACGCCGACAGGACCAGCCACAGCTCTGGCTCCCGCAGCAGCAACCCTGTCAACCTTCTTCGGAGGAGACAGAGGAAGGGCTCCATCGCCAGAGTGTACAGCTGGCCCGAGAGGGGGCACCCCTGCTGTACTCCTCGCCCGAAGCTGGACTGGTCAGGGTCCAGTTGAGCCTAACCAGACACTCCGTGGAAGCGTACAGCACCCGGAGAAAACTCACAAACTGAGGTCCGAATCCAAAAGCCTGCAGAGTGCCCAGGAGGTACCCATGGTCCACTCTATTGAACTCCTTCTCCTGATCGAGAGACAGGAGGGCGAACGACAGACCGTCTCTACGCCCGAGTTCCAAAAGGTCTCAGACTAGAAATAGGTTGTCAAAAATGCTGTGACCCAGGACAGTGTAGGTCTGGTCTGGGTGGATCATGTCCACCAGCACGGACCCTAGGCACAGCGAGATTGCTTTCGCTATGATTTTGTAGTCCGTGCTAAGGAGCGAGACGGGACGCCAATTTCGTAAATCGCGGAGGTCCCCCTTCTTCGGCAACAAGGCGAGCACTGCTCGCCTGCACGAAAGAGGGAGGACCCAGCCCTGCAAAGGCTCGGCCCAGACAGTGGTTAGGTCCGGGCCAAGGATGTCCCAGAAAGCACGGTAGAACTCTACGGTCAGCCCGTCCATGCCCGGAGATTTATTGGTGGGCATGCAACGGAGGGCTTCTGAGAACTCGGCCAGGGTGAGAGGCAGCTCTAGTCGGTCTCGGTCGCCCGCGCTGACCATAGGGAGTTCCTCCCAGAGCACCCTGCAAGCGCCAGGATCGGTCGGATCCAGGGAGAAAAGGCTTGTGTAGAAGTCACGGGCCCTCCCACACATCTCCACCAGATCCGTGGGGGGGGTGCGGTCTTCTGCTAGAAGGAAGGTGATATGTTTCTTGGCCCCCCTCGTTTTCTCCAGGGCGTAGAAGAAGAGGAAGCCGCGATCCATCTCCCGAAGGAGGCGGATGAGGGATCGAACAAAGGCACCTCGGGCCCAATGGTCCTCGAGGGCCCGGAGAGCAGAGCTGGAGAGCAGAAAAGAGCACTGGAGGAATTGGAGAAAAGTCAGTGTGATGGCTGGGTCATGGGCAGCCAGACCTCGTGGTCAGAGGCAGAGTCCACACTCACAAGACAGGAGTCGAGAGTCAGTGGGTCAGGACACTGGAAGAGCAGAAGCAAAAGACCAAATTGTGTTCAGAACCTTAAATCAGATGAGTCACCCCGAGTCAGGATGCCAGGAAATCAAGCCTGGGGAGTGGGAACAGGAACAGCTAACACACAGTCCAGAGCGGGCAGGGGGGAGCTCGGGTGTTCAGACAGCTTCTTGTTCCTGCTGCTGGTTTAAGGAGGTCCTGGGGGCTGATTATCTGCTCTGGGACTGCCAATAGGCCTCAGGGATGGAGCCTCAAACTGGGTCTGGACTTCCTTAGTCCTAGCTAAGCAGTTTTTCGTAGGCTTCCAGGTGGTGTGCTGGAGTGTGGCTGCTCCCAGGAACCCTGAAGACCAGGGTTAATGACCCATGGGTCATGACAGTGAGTGATCTCTCCCCGCTCAAACCTTCTGCAGGAAACCGTCTCCGGATCTTGGACGCATCCTCTGAGAATAAAAAACAGTCATGATGACAAATAGGCTATGTAATAGGAGCCCCCTCTTTGTTGCAACAGCCCCAAGCACCCAGAAAAGCGCACGGTTCTTACCTCCAGGAGATGCCTCGGCTTTTCCATGTAAGCCTCAATGGGACCCCTGTTGCTTGGTTTGACAGGATGAGATCATCTGTGCCCACTGCTCCCTTCTCTGGGCTGGCTGCAGCACACATCTGTGTAAAAGGCTGGGCCACAGAGATGTTACAATCAGGGTCCAGGCACCCCAGAAGGAGAACAGAGGGTCTGAAACCAAAAGACGAAGCAATCAAATCAGTGGATCGACAGAGAAGTTTTGGACCGTACAGGGACATCAAAGGTCTGTTAGGAAAGCTGAGATGTTAGTCTGGAAACTGCTAAGGCAAAGATTGTGACTTGTTAAGATTCAGTTTTAGTTACTGCAAAGTGTGTTGTGTTTTGTTTGTCTGTTTGAAATTTGTCTCTTTCTCTTGCTTAGTTTCACTTAAATCTCTTCTTTGTTACTGTGCTTCCCAAACCACCTCAGTGTTGTGTGTTCGAGTGAAGTCTGATTCTCCAGCCTACCTAACAGGCTGAGCTGTGCCCTGTCTCTTTGAAGGTAGTGAATAATTTCTGAGTGGTGCTGGGCACAGAGTCCAAGGTCAGTTCACCAGACACTGACCCATGGGCACTTCCCAGAGAAGAGGCTACACAGGGCTCCAGACACAGCCAGCAGGATCCCTCCCACAAGCTGGGCCATGTCCTTCCCCTCCCAGCCCCACAGCTCCCTCCCCACCCCAGCCTCAGGAACCCCTCCCATCTCCCTGCTCTCCCCACCCACTCTCCATTACCAGGCTGTTTCCAGAATGGAAGCAGGTGTGTACCACAATTCACTCACCGCTAGACGCTGGCCAGGCCTCGTGTCACCGCTTTCTCGCTGGGCTAGCAACCCCGCTGATACTCACTCTTGCAATTTGTTGGCTGGGAACTCAGCCCTCCAACTAGGTGCCTGCCTTTTAGTCCATTCCTTCCTGGGTCGTGCGCCTTCCATACAAATGTCTTGAACAGCAACAAGGCCTTCCACGCCCGTGGGGAGCTCTTCCACAGCCTGATTTCGGCTCGGCCTGCCCTTCTTGGGTTTCTATGGTCTTCTATGTCCCCTTCCTTAGGGATGGTGAGAGAACCCAGTCCTACCCTGGACTCCAGGTTTTGGCCCAACGCCGTCTACTGAACAGCTCGATCTGCTTCTGTACTTTTGCTGCTGTTTTCCCTTGTTTCCTCTCAGGTGGGGCTCACTTGGTCATCAATTTGGCCTAGCTCTAGGCTTGGCAGCCACAGGCCAAGCCACCCTGTTAGATACCCTCCTCCTTCAAATCCGGTCCAACCCAGCTGACAGGTTTGTTGAGGGGATGGTGAAACCCCATTGCTGATCAGAAAGAAGTCAGAGTCCGTTCTCTAGGAGCTGAAGGTTCATTTATCCTGCTGTGGGAAGTGGAGCTGGAGAGCGGAGATGTTATGTGAATGAGACTGCATGATGCAGTTGCAGACTGAGGGACAGGAGCCTCCTCCCAGAAATGCTCCCAGCCAGGCTATGCTGCAGGTATCCCATTTCTCCCCCAAGAGACCCATATGCCCAAAGAAGTCAATGGCTCTTACCTCCATGGGGGAGCGGGGTCTTCCCTCTCAGCCTTTTTGAGAACTAGCACTGCTTGGTTTCCTAGGACAAGGTGACCTGTCCTCACTGTTCCCTGAGGTGGCTCAGCTTCTGACTGCACACATCTGGGAGGCTGTCACACCACCCCAGGGCCTAGAAGACACGGGGGGAGGAGGCTCCTCTTCATGTCAGACTCTGAGAGCCCATAGAAGGGCCAAAGGAAGAATAAAGGGCAGGAGATGCAGCTAGCCCTGAGCCTCTGTCCCATCCTCACCTCCTCAAATGTGGAGCTTCCTGAGCTTCAGTTGGGCAGACAGTCTGTAGCCCTGACCCAAAGGTCCTTCTGCATCATATGGGGCAGGAAGATCTTTGCCTGGGAACAAGGGGAATGGGATGGGGGTCAGATCAAGGAAAGAGGGGAGGGGTATGGGTGTGAGGGAAAGAGCTCCTGCCCCACATGAAGGAATTTGGGGGACTGAGAGAAGGACCCAGCTCCACAGAGAGGGGAGAGAGTTTCTGTGAGTGCCAGGGGCCTCCATTTCCGCTTCCACTAGCCCCCCATTTACAGTGAGACGGAGCAGTACCTGCAGCAGGGAGCAGGAGTTGCTGAACATGGGAGGGGAACCTTTAAGAGCATCAGATGAGCCACAGCCCTTGCAGCGCCTCGGGCATCTGGCACAAGTGCCGGATGATGTGGAGCTGGCATATCACCTTGGCTGTGACATCCTTGTGCTGCAGGGGAACGAGAACATGTCAGAGACTGAGACACTCCCCAGGAATCAGGGAGGATTAAGGGCACCTGGAACCAGCACCATCATTTCCACCCAGCAGCTGCTCATATCTGAGTGGTGGATTCACCGTCCTGATCCCCAGGATGGAGGCTTGCTGTCCTCTCTAGTGACCTCCAGTGCCAACCCCGCTCCTTGTAGAGTGAGCTCCTGCCACCTCCCCATCAGTGCCCCTGACAGCTGTTCCACCTCCAACCCACTTGGGGACACCGCTCAAGTTCGTAGAACCCTCTCCTCCACCCCTACCTCTATCCCCACCCAGGTAGGGCAGGGACGGGGCTCTAGCAGGGTGGCAGGGGGCAGGAGGGATTCTGGCAGCAGTGAAGTGGGATGGGGAGAGGTTGAGACCTTTCCCCAAGTCACCCCAGTGGCAAAAGCTGAAGCCACAGGATGGCAGCCCCGGTGAACAGGGCAGGTCAGCAGCCTCTGCTGACTAAATACTCCCGTTTTCTCTAGAGTGGGTCCAGCCCTACCAGCAGCAAGACCAGCTTCCCACGCCCATGTGCCTCAGCCCTTCCCAGTCAGTCGCCACCATCAGTCAGTCCTTGGCCTCCCAGGCTCCCAGGGATGGGAGCAACTCTAAATGGTGGCTCGGGTGACATGGACACTAGGCCATGGGGAAATGAGTGCAGGTCTGTGGGGCAGGAAAGGTTCACAGAGGGCACGTAGGGGACTCTCCTGCCCTTCCCAGGAGTGATAGCAGAACACCTAAGAACAGAAGTCCATGAAGTCCAGAAGCCCCCACTAGGCTCCTTGCTCCCAGGCCAGCGAATGGCGATAGGATGGGAATGAGGCCCTGGGCCCCACCCCAAGCTCCTGAGTCTATTGCAGCTGCTTACCGTGACCCCCATCAGTTGCTGGGCTTCCTCCAGGAGGGATTAGACTAGCACCAGTCCAGCCTGGCTGACATGCAGCAGGGGGTCGTGGATGGCCAGTACCGCTGTCTGGAGGAAGTATCTTCTCTGCGCCTTTGAGAAGAATTTTCCAAAGACCTAAAACCAAGAGGACATGAGACTCCAGCAGATTGCCCAGAGCCAGCCTCCAAGTCCTGTTGGTACAATGGTATCACCGTCCAGTGGCCCAAAGGGAGGGTAAGAGAGCTGCTGCAGCCAAGGCAGTTCATTCCCCAGGAGGCTTTCAGGGTCCCATGGCTCAG
This sequence comes from Chelonia mydas, assembly GCF_015237465.2. NCBI lineage: Eukaryota > Metazoa > Chordata > Testudines > Cheloniidae > Chelonia > Chelonia mydas. The sequence continues at coordinate 34,223,291 of NC_051254.2, read as the reverse complement.
GGAAGCCCCTTTATTAAAAGGTCGCAGACCAAAGCCTCCAGTGGCTATTTCTGGAGGGCAATTTATCCCAGGGGCCATGATGGGCTGGAAATGGATTTCTAATGTGTGTGAGCAGACCCACTCTACTGTGCAGTGCACAGAGATGACAGGGGACCCCTGTATTGCTTCCAGCAGAGAGATCTCCTGCACCTCAGTGGCTAGAGGAGTGTGCGTACGTGTGGGGCGAGTGGCAGGGGGTTGGAGCTGACAGACCAAAGGTCTCTTCCCCCCAACTTAGTGATTTCTCTAGTAGCTGGGTATGGCCTCTGCAGCTCCTTGGTTTCTTCCAAGGGGAATCCAATCTGCAACATGACAAGGATAAGGAGACTCATGTCCCAGTCCCCATCACAGGCACTCCTAGGAGACTTTTCTGCTGTTGCAGCAATTCAGCTTGTGGGAGGCGGGACAAGCTTACACAGTCTCTCTCATGGGGCGTCTGTAGAGCAGCATTCTGTAGATGCCCTTGTCAATCCAGGAGCCATTCCAAGGCCTCCTCTGTGATGTTGTACAAATAACCCATTTCACCTTTGACTCCAGTCTGTGTTATGGTGTTATGGTGTGTTCAAAGGTTTGGCAATTCTCACCACAGTTGTGAGATGGGCTGGGGGTGGGGGGGCGGGTCTTTGATTTTCTACTTATTCAGCAAGTAGCCGCAACTTGGGTCAGTGACAATGTGCTTCTTTGGAACAGTAGCTAAGGTCTAGATACTCTGCCATTCCCTGGCGGGGTCTGGAGACATGAGTGGGGCGCATGTGGTCCATATTGGCTCTGGAGCTCACTGTGTCCCCTACCCAGTTCCCAGGTTGGGGCATTCTGCTCCCTGACTGGCAATGGAATTGGGCAAAGCCCACCTCCTTTCTGTGCTTCTACAGAGTGCAGGGAATTAAACAAGGGTCTGATCAAGCAATAGTGACTGACTGACCCAGTGCTCTCCTCTCAGACACTTGTGATCAGCCAGGGGGACAAGGAGCAGAGAGACACCCAGAGCCACAATCCTATATTAACTCACCCACCCAGGGATTCTCCTTATGCCACGTAGCAATGGATCCATGTAAGACACTCAAATCATGGCAACTAGTGAAGTTCCAATGTGGGACCTTTCGCACCAGCCTGTCCCACTGGTTGCTGGATGCGGAACTCTGAGCTGGAAATAAGGAGTGGGCTCTTTTCCTGTCTCCAGGAGGCATCCCACTGCAGGGAACCCAGCCAGCCCCGCTCCCTGAACTGTGTCATGCCCTGGCACAGTGCCCTTACCTCCCTCACCCTGGCTGTATTCTTGTAGCCCAGGAGCTTGCTATCCTGGTGCCAGCTGTAGCACCACAGATCTTCTGCCTCATGAATTGTCAGCCCTGGAAGAGAGAGAGAGAGACTTTTATCATTCTGGTTGCAGTTTCTGTGTCCTTCCAATCCCATTGGTGGCTCCACAGTGGAGTGGAGAAGAACAGAGGCAGAGAGAGACTTGTCCTCCAGCTGGGGTCAGTCTGAGAGAAATTGCCTGGGGTCCCATTATCCATCTGTGGTCACTCTCAGTCCCCTATTGGGTTCCGTGGAGCATCAGCTGGTAGAGCCTGTAAGTCCCCTCCCTGGCCTGCCAGCTGATGTCCTTGTCTGGGTCACTGACAAACAGAGCCAGCTGGGCCACATGGTGACCCATCCTAGGGAACTTGGCTGAGATCTAATGGAAGGGAGAGCAGAGGGGACTCCATCAGCATTTTCCTGTCCACTCCCTGTCCTCCCTGAGCCAGAAGGCTCCTTCCCCTTAACTCTTCTGCAGGAGATGCTGGGGGAGAGGAGCTTGAGATCGAGCCTTCATTTGCTCTGCTGCCAAGGGAGCCAGGAGCTGCTTTGGGATGCCAAGCAGGGGCTGGAGCATGGTCCCCTTAAAGGCCCAGGGACAACACTGAACCAGGACAAGAAGAACTTGACTCAAGCCTAGCTCAGTCTCTGCTCTGACCCTGCCTCCCCATGAAGAACCCTCCTAAGCCACAGCCCCGGCAGCAGCAGATCCTGCAGCCCGCTGGAGCCAGCCTGCCTCCGCCTGGAGTCAGGAAGCTGGGGTCAGAGGTCATTTATGGAAAACTCAGGGAGGGTGACTGTGTATCTCAGCAGGGCTGTGCTGCTCCGAATGGCCCTGGCTCTCTCCTGGGACATCCTGGACACGATCCAGAAGCTGACATGCTGTGGGGAAAGGAGGCAGGTCAGACTCAATGGCCACATGCACATGCTTTGCAAATAAGCCCCAGACCCAGGGGCCTGAGACATTCTGTGCAGGGGGGAATATCTGAGTCATTGGTGGCAGAGCTGTAGAAGGGGATTCTTTCCCCTCAGACGCAGCATGTATCCTGCAGGATACAACTTGTCAATGTCTCTCTAGATTGGGACAATGTTCGGTGTCGGGACTGGTCTCATCCTCCCAGAACTCCTAATTCCTGAACAGTTCACCAGAAAGGAAACTGAACCCTCGCCCTTCCCTGCTACGCAAATCCTTGGGGGGATGTAGGGAGTGACTGAGAGCACAATCCTCCCAGGAATTTCAGAGCAGATCAGAGGGAAGTGCTGATTCCCTGGGGTCCTCCTGTTTCTCTAGGAAGGAGCATGTGCCTCTTCTCTGAGAACCATCTCCCAAATCTCATGGTGTGTGTGTGTTGGAGTGGCGGGGGAAGGGTGGGTTTTCAGACTCTCACTCCCCAAGACAGCCAGGGGCCCTGTGGTTAGTGTTCAACAGAACCAGGCAGAGTTCTGGCTTGAAGTCCCAACTCCTTCCTCTGTCCCTCAAGAAGGAAGGACCTGACACTGCATTGCACTGACCTCCCCAACCAAGGAAGGCCCACTGGGGACCCTGCTAGGAGGACAGAGTTGAAAATGGATCTTCCAGTCTCTCCTTATCAGTCCCCCAAAGAGTTAAGGTAAAATTGGTCCCCACCCCTCCTTATGGGGCTCACCTCCATGATGTAGTGGAGCTTGTCTGTGTCTGGGGACTCTGCCAGCAGGTTCCCCAGCATGGCATCCAGGACCTCTGGCATGACTTTGTGCAGAGCCTGCAAAGCATAGGTCAGAGTTAGGGAAACTGGGCCTACACCTGCCACAGGATAAGAAGAGGGGTCTCTGGGAAGCACTTGGGAGACTCCCAAACACATATCCTGACCTCTTTCATTCACATATAACTGCAGGCAATTTGCAAGAATTGATGACAACTGGATCTTTGATCCATGAGCTTAGCAGGTCTCTGCAGAGGGCCTTGTAGGCAGAAGAGTATGCAACAGCGAAGTTGCTGCGGATGGAAGCTGGGCTGCTGGGCAAAACACGGCATATGAAAGAAAGAATTATTTTACCCTTTGCCCTTGGACTTCCACTACCGCCACCAAATGTTTATCTGGATTTATTTTATTAGGAAAGCATTGTTTGGAAACGTCTTTCCCCCCAAAATCCTCCCAACCCTTGCACCCCACTTCCTGGGGAAGGTTTGGTAAAAATCCTCACCAATTTGCATAGGTGACCACAGACCTTAAGAACAATGAAAAAAGCATTCAGTTCTTGAAAAGAAGAATTTTAGTAGAAGTAACAATAAAAAAGAAGTAACAATAAAAAGAATCACCTCTGTAAAATCAGGATGGTAAATACCTTACAGGGTAAGTAGATTCAAAACATAGAGAATCCCTCTAGGCAAAACCTTAAGTTACAAAAAGACACACAGACAGGAATATCCATTCAATTCAGCACACCTTAATTTCTCAGCCATTTAAAGAAATCATAATCTAACATACCTCTAGCTAGATTACTTACTAAATTCTAAGACTCCATTCCTGTTCTGTCCCCAGCAAAAGCATCACACAGACAGATCCTTTGTTTTCCCCTCCCCCCAGCTTTTGAAAGTATCTTGTCTCCTCATTGGTCATTTTGGTCAGGTGCCAGAGAGGTTATCCTAGCTTCTTAACCCTTTACAGGTGAGAGGATTTTTCCTCTGGCCAGGAGGGATTTTAAAGGGCTTTACCCTTCCCTTTATATTTATGACACCTTCTATACAGGGTCGTCTGTTTTCTAGCAAAACCAGTACAAGACAAGGAGAAAACTCTGAAGAGGGTCCTCCTTGTGCTCACGTACGTGAAAGTGAATGCTCTCTCAGTCCTCCAGGAGAGACCTCGAGAAGGAGACGTGCTGAAGCAAAGCCACAGGGATCTCCGAGGTGTCCCCTGTCCTGCTCCCCTGTCCTGCCTGGCTGATGTCAAGATTTCTCTGTGAGATCATCGCCTCCCCACCACCTTTGTCCGATAGGCTGAGGTCCTGCCAAAGGCCCTTGTGATGTCACTGCCACACCCACCCCACCCTTGCAGTGCTGATGTCCTGTCCCTGTCCAGCCACATTGGATGTTTGAGCTGCTTCCCCTGGATCACCCCACTCAATGACTCTTCATTGTGGGGATGACACCGACTACACAGTAGAACACAGAGGCTCTTCCCCAGGCCGCAATCAGATTTTCATAAGTTAGTAGACTTTATGGCCAGAAGGAACCATTAGAGCATTTAATCTGATCCCCTGAGTATCCTAAGGCCTCCTGTATGTCAGAAGAGCTGTTTTTTTCTCTTACTCAAACATTTTCCAGAAAGGCATCTAGTCTTTATTCAAAGATATCAAGAGATGGAGAAGCTATCATTTCTCTTGGTGGTTTGTTCCAATGATGAGTCACCCTCTTACAAATCTGTGTCTTATTGTCATTATACTTCTTCCGATTTCTGCTTCCATCCATGGGGTCTTGTCATGCCTTTCTCTGCTTGATAAAAGAGACCTTTTATACTCAACATTTTCTCTCCATGAAGTCAAGCAACTCACCTCTCATTCTTCTTTTGTATGTACACTAAACAGATTAAGCTTTTTCAACGTCTATTTAGAAGGCATCATCCCCATCACTCAATTATGAATCTTTTCTGTACCCTCTCCAATTGTTTTAACATCATATTCAAAATGTGGACACAAGAAGTGGATTCAACATTCCAATGTCAGTCTCACCAATGCTGTATCACTTCCCTTTCCATACTCACTAGTCTATCCATCCAAGAATGGCTTTAACCTTTTTTACCACAGTTTCACATTGACAGATCATGTTGAGCAACTCATCAACTATGGCCCTGGAATCCTTTTCAGTGTCACTGCTTTCCAGCGGATTTTCACCCATTCTGTAGGGTGCCACCTGACTCCTTTGTTACTGGAAGCATGGGTTTGCACATGGCTTTATTAAAACCGAATTATTCAGTAAGTATTTTAGAAGAACTAGCCCATTAGAGAGAGATTCATGAATTACTCAAAGACAATGAATGGAGAAAAGCATCAAGAGCAATCAAATACATGTTTGGTTATGGCTTATTTCCTTGGTCTTAAAAGAGAGTAACAAGGACCTGAGTCTCCTCCCTCACAATAGCCCCAAGCTCACCCAATCAGCATTGAGACTCTGAGAATCAGAAAGCTGACAGTTCTCACCAGATATCCCAGGTCACCACCAGAGGGAGTCACTCTTAGAGCACTGTTCCAGCCACATGTCTTTGGGAGGGCCTTCTGCAATGAGAGTTGGAGGGCAACCACCCCACCCCACCGCCCCGTCCCCAACTCCACACGCACAGACAGCTCCTGGTGGTGAAAGGAAAGCAGGGAAAAGGACAAAGATGCAAGAGAAGAAGAGAAAGGAGGGAGAGACAGGAAAGGGAAAACAAAAAGGAGAAACCCCAATGTTCCCAGGAATTCTAAGGGACAAAGTCCTAGGTCGGAAATAAAATGCTTCCCCCACAGTCTAGTGTTTTCCTTTCCTAAAAATCAGCCGGCACCTGATGGATCAGACTGAACAGGTTCCAAACCTCTCTGCGGCTCTTACCTTCTTAACAGGGACATCTGATTTCTAGCAAAACCGGTACAAGACAAGGAGAAAACTCCGAAGAGGGTCCTCCTTGAGCTCATGTATGTGCAAGTGAATGCTCTCTCAGTCCTCCAGGAGAGACCTCGAGAAGGAGACGTGCTGAAGCAAAGCCACAGGGATCTCTGAGGTTGCCCCTGTCCTGAACCCCTGTCCTGCCTGGCTGATGTCAAGATCTCTCTGTGAGATCATCGCCTCCCCACCACCTTTGTCCAATAGGCTGAGGTCCTGCCAAAGGCCCTTGTGATGTCACTGCCACACCCAAGCCTCCCCTGCAGTGCTGATATCCTGCCCCTGTCCAGCCACATTGGGTGTTTCAGCCGCTTCCCCTGGATCACCCCACTCAATGAGCGTTCATTGTGGGCTCAAGCCGACTACACAGTAAAACATCAGAGGCTTCTCCCCATGCTATGCTCAGTTTTCCATAAATTAGCAGACTTTATGGACAGAAGAGATAATTGGAGCATGTCATCTGACCCCCTGCATATCACATGCTTTCTGTAGAGCATAGTAGCTAGTTTTTGACCAAATACGTTCCAGAAAGGCATCTAGTCTTCATTAGAAGACACCAAGAGATGGGGAATTCCCACCACCTCCCTTTCTAGTTTGTTCCTTTGGTGATTCATCCTCACTGTCGAATATGTGTGCCCTCTTTTGAATATGAATTGGTCTCTTTTGAGTTTCCAGCCACTGGGTCTTGTTATGCTTTTCTCTGCTAGATTAATGAGCCCTTTAATAGCCGATATTTTCTCTCCCTGAAGTCACTTCAACACTTCAATGACTTCACTTCCAGATCTTTTTTATCATGTAAACAGGCTGAGCTTTTTCAATAGCTCACTAGCAGGCAGTTTTCTCCAGCCCTCAAAACTTTTCATTGCTTTTTGCTGCCCCATCTCCAGTATTTCAAAATCTTTTTCAAAGGTGGATGCCAAAACTGGACATGTGAATGCAGCTCCAGATCTGGGAGCAGCTTCCATTTGCTGGCAGGAGACTGTGTATGAGATTTTGCAGGTTGTAGGGGGGTGTGAGACAGGCACTAACATGGGCATGAAAGTTTGGGGAACAGGACAGAGGCCAGGGTTGGGCAAGGTGGGCAGGGACTTGGGAAGAAAGGGAGAAGATCAACCACTTTCTGAATGTGGGTCAGGATTATCCCCACTTTAGAGAGTGGGAAATTGAGGTGCCATGTGGGAGCGGGATTGCCATTTGGACGAGCGTCTGAAGAATCGCTACAGCTAAAATAGAAAAGCTATTAAGTGTCAGAAGAAGATTAATCATAGAATTCAGAGTTCAGGGCTGACTAGCAAAGGTGTTGTATATGTCATAAACCAGTCTGCGCTCTGCCACCTCCCTGGTCTCGGAGACAGGGGTCCATCTCTTGGACAGGGATTAGAGGATCTTTCTCTCAGACACACAACTGTGAATAATTTGGAAGACAAACCCTGCTTGTAATTTTGTTCACTGGCCCTGCTAGAAACTCCACCCTCCAACCATTGTGAACCAGGACCAGGGACACCATTCCCCTCTCCTGTCCACATGTACCTGTGCACCTGCAGACATTGCAGCTGGCACATGCATTGGTGCAGGCTCTGTCACGGAGCTGGATGAATCACCCTGCTGGCCCACATACCCAGCATTCTCTCCCTGAGCAATCCGTCCCGCTGTCTGTTCCACCTCTCGTCATCCAGGAACCTCTAGAGCAGTCTCTCTTGATGGATTGTGTCCTTCTCCTCCTTGGCTCTTTTGGAAGCAAGGTGCTTTTGGCTTCTCTTTGCCCCTATTGGCAAACCTCCTGCACGGTCCTCGTCCTTCTGGCCCACTGCGGGCCATTTGTAGCACCCGCAGTCCCAGGCAGCAGTCTTGGCCCAGCAGGTGTGCAAGTGTCTTCCAGTGGAAGGAAACAGAGGCTATATTCATTGTATTGCCTGGGGTGGGGGGAAGAATCTGTCCACAAGGCCATGATTTGCAACACTGTGGAATGCTTCTAGGTCACTCCTTCATAAATTCTTGTGTACTCTCCATCTCACTTCAGTCCTTGGAAGATTCACAGAGGCACAAGCAACCTGTCTTCCGACAATGGCCAATGCCAGGTTCTCCAGAGGGAATGAACGGAACAGGTATTCATCAAGTGATCCATTTCCCGTTGACCATTTCCAGCTTCTGGCCAACAGAGGCTAAGGACACCATTCCTGCCCATACTGGCTAATAGCCATTGATGGACCTGTCCTTCATTACATTGTGCTGGGCGCTGCACAGACATAGAATAGAAGATCATCCCTACTCCAGAAAGCTTACAGTCTAAAAGACAAGCCAGACAAACAGGTGGAGACAAACAACAAAGAAAACAGCTTCCCAGAAATACAGTAAAATTGCTTCCCCGTTTCCCTTTCATATAACAACTCCCCTCTTCCACTCATCTCCCCTGGGCTCAGCTTTCAGTCAAACTCTTACAGCCTGGGTTAGACCAGAACAATAGCCTAACTGGTTAGGAATCATGTTTCAAATGCATCACAATGCCAAATGCTTAAGAAACAACCTATAACCCACCCTACTACTCTAGGTATTTCTGCTGCATTGTACAAAGGACATTGCTCCCTGAACTGAGGTAGACATCAGTTTATAGAGGGAAGAATGATTGATAGTTATTGTAGCCTGATATTTTCAAAAGGGTCAGAGGGAGTCAGTGCAACAGAAGCTGGGTGACTAACTCCCTTTTGCTTCTTTGAAAATCCCAGCTGTAATGCCTATCCTCTCCATTGTAATTTGAAATTATTCATGCACAGATAACAATACTTAGCACTTGTACAGCTCTTTACATGTGCATAGCAATGTGCAAAGAAGGATTATTAATCCACACAACATGACTACACACTAGAGATCTGATTTAAGGCACTTTGGAGTGAATGGTTGACAAGGTCAGTAGAATTGTTCCCATTTTACAGATGGAGAAACTAAAGCAGGGATGTGAAGCTATCTGTTCAAATCACAGAGACAGCTGAGGACAGAACACAAGAGCTGATATTAACACTTCTCTGTCCTGTGCAGTATTCAGAAATAGATCTATCTATCTGTCTACCTTCTCCTTTTCTTATTTGCTGCTGTTAAGTTACTATACCAGAAAATTCCACAGGTAAATATATTAGAGCTGCTTGAAAGTTTTCCACCAACACATTTTATCAACGGAAACTGTCTTTATAATGAAACTGAGATTGTTGCAAAAGAAAGAAAGACGGAAAGAAAGATGATAACTTGGGGATTTTCATGAAAACAATAACAACAAGAAGTTGTTTCTGGTGCAAAAAGTACAAAATATTTTGGCTTAAACCTGAAAACTTTTGGCGAACTGAAAACTCATTTGTTTTTTGACAAAAATCTGAAAAAAAATTAAAACAAAAATTGGACAAAAATTAAAATATTTTTCATTTTTGTCAAAAATTTTGATGTAAAACAATAATTTCCCAAATGGCTCTATTAGTTTTACAACTTACAAAAAAGTACTATTCCCTTTGTTCTTTCTAGACTTTATACTATATTACAAAAAGGGAATAAGATATATCCATTCTTTCAGTACATGTGTGTTGACAGCAATTTCCAGGTAGCTTACATTACAGAGAAAGGCAAACTTATTTCTCAGTACAGTTACTTTAATCTGTAAGGCCAGGATAGGCTTTCGCTATCTGGTGGATCTAACTTACCATGTCTTCTGATAGAGCTTGTCAATACAACCTGGTTTCATTCACAATCTTTTTCTCTTTGGATGACACACTATAGCACGGGTGCTGAAAAATAGTGCATCCTGAGATCGTATATCTTCCTTTCCCCGCATCTAAACATACAGCAAATACAGGAATATTTCACTTGTGGTTCACATTGACATCACAGTCATTTTACACCTCTGTAGCTGTGTAAAGGGGCCTTAAAATGTTTGTGATAAGTATAATTCACTCCAACGGTAAGCCCCCATTCCACTGCCAGAGTGGTGTGAAGTGTCCTTAGCAAAAATGCGAATCTGCCTCTTCAAAACCAAAAGCCTCCGGCAAATTCTGTAGATTTTGACATTGAGAGGAATCTGTTTCCATCATCATCCAACTGGCTTTACCCCTACCTACCTTGTTAATGAACTGCTGCTGAAATTGGCTGCATGGGGGGGTTTGTTTTGTACTCCACGCTCACCTCCCCATCACCCTGGGGATATTTGATCTCAGCAGAATTTCACAGATTTTCCTAGGATATGTAGTGAACTCTGCTAAAGCAGGCTGGTCTCCTGGTGAAAGCACGGTACTGGCAGCCTGGAGACCAACATTCCAGTCCTGCATTTGCCAAACTGTTGCTACACAGTGGGAGCTTTGTTGTCTTAGTTAAGCCCCCACCCAGCCTCATTTCCCGAGCTTTAAAATAATGGCAAATTCCAAAATTGGACCCCTTCGACCTGCTGAACACAGACAAAGAGCTGGACAGAGGAAGCCCCAACAGTGAATTGTATTGGTCCTACAAAACCAAGGAGGTATGCTTCATATACTTGACACCATCTTCTGGCACCTAATCAATTCCCCATTTCCATATATCCAGATATAGAGAACTCCTGTAAGAGAGGGGAGGAAGCTGCATCTAAGGGAGTCAGCTGCATCGGTAAAATGTTCAAGAGTTTCCAAGGGCCAAATTTTTAAAGGTATTTAGGAGCCTAATTCCCATTGAAATCAATAGGTGTTAGGTGTTTAATCTGTTCCAAGATTTTTGTGAAATACTCAAGACATCGACCAGCAACTTTGGAAGCCTAAAGAGCTCTGAAAATCTAGCTAGGGCAAGATTTTTCAAGATATTTGGCACTAGTGGACAATTTCAAAGGTATATAGGCACCTAACACCCATTGAAACCAGGTGCTTTTGAAAATCCCATTGGGTGCCTAAAAACCTTTAAAAATCTGGCTTTATAAAACTTTTGAAAATGGGACTTAAATGCCACAATCCCTTTCGTACTTTTCAGTATTTTAAGCCCAGTTCCTACCGGGATGTAATAGAGAAGTGGGCCTCTTGTGTAGCAAGTGCATCTCGTTTGTGTTTCACAGATGTAGCCCTTTAACCCCAGAGGTTTCTGGGAGTTGTAGTCTCCAGACAAGGCACATGATGAGTTTGGGTCAACCGACCAAGTGTTATTTGATTACCTGCTGGAGATTATAGAAAGTGAGGTTCCAGGCTCAGTCTTTGGAAGATGAGGATTAAGGAAAGACCCTGAAGTCGTCTGCTGCATGGAGATCTAGCAGGAGTCCAAAGGGGTAGCCCAGAAGAGCTAGCTAATTGCTTTTCCACAAAAAAGTTTTAACACCAGACAATGTTTTTGTTGAACTCAACATTTTCTACAGGAAAATGTCAATTTTGCCAAAAATCTCGAGTTTCTCTTGGAAAATCAGAGCTGTATATTTCATTTAGATTTGACATTAAACTATAAAACCACATTTTTTCCTTTCCAAACTTTAATTTGAAACAAACTATTTCATTTTTAAATATGGATTCTAAATCATAGAATCCTAGCAATGTTGAGCTGGAAGGGACCTTGAGAAGTGACAAAGTGAAGCCCCTTGTGCTGAGGCAGGACAGGGTAGGACAAAGTAAACCTCGACCACCCCAACATATGTTTGTCCAAATCTCCACTGATGGGGATTCCACAATCTCCCTTGGGAGCCTATTCCAGAGTTTAACTGCCCTTATAGTTAGAAAGTTCTTCCTAATATCTAACCTCAATCTCCCTTGCCGCAGCTTACATTTATTGCTTCTTCCCCTACCTTCACTGGACATAGAGAACAGTTGATCATAGTCATCTTATAGCAGCCCTTAACATATTTGAAGATTGTTATCAGCTTCCCCCTCATTCTTCTTTTCTCAAGAGTAAACATGGCCAGTGTTTTTAACCTTTCCTCAAAGGTCAGGTTTTCTAAACCTTTCATCATTTTTGCGTTGCTCTCCTCTGCTCTCTCTCCAATTTTTCCACATCTTTCCGAAAGTGTGTCACCCAGAAGTGGAAATAATACTCCATCTGAGCCTCATCAGCACTGAGTAGAGGAGGACAATTATCTCCCATGACTTACATACAACATTCCTGTCAATACACCTCAGAATGCTATGAGCCTAGTTTACAACTGCATTGCATTGTTGGCTCATATTCAGTGTGTGGTCCACTATAATCCCCGGATCCTTTTCAACAGTACTACCACCTAGCCAGTTATTCCCCACTTTGTAGTTGAACATTTGTTTTTTCCTTCCTAAGTGAAGTACTTTGCACTTATCTTTACTGAATTTCATCTTGTTCTTTTCAGACTAATTTTCCAATTTATCAAGGTCCTTTTGAATTCTAATCCTGTCCTCCAAAGTGCTTGCAACCCCTACCATCTTGCTGTCATCTGCAAAACTTATAAGCATACTCTCCGCTTCATTATCCAAATTATTAATGAAAATATTGAATAGGAACAGACCAAAGACTGACCTCTATGGGACCCCACTAGATACACCCTTCAAGTTTGACAGCAAACCCTTGACAACTACTCTTTGAGTACGTTATTTCAACCAGTTGTTCACCCACCTGATAGTAATTTCCTCTAGACCACATTTCTTACTTTGTTTATAAGAATGTAATGGGGACTGAGTCAGAAGCCTTACTAAAATTAAGGTATATCCCATCTACTGCTTTCTCCCATCCACCAAGTCAGGAACCCTGTCAAAGAAATTAAAAGTTTTATTTTGACTTAATTGGACATTCAAATGATAAATTTTGATGTCATTTTTAATCAAAGTGCCACTTTTTCATTGACAATTGACAATTTGAAATGGAATATTTCATTCTGAAGTGTTGCAAGTACAACTGATTGAATTTTTTCTAACAGAACAGTTCTACGGGAACGTGTTGATTCCATAAAAACTTTTTAGAGTGGTAACTAAGAACATCTGGAGTATAATACATAACTTGTTTGTAGCAATTGTGAATCATAGAATCATAGAATATCAGGGTTGGAAGGGACCTCAGGAGGTCATCTAGTCCAACCTCCTGCTCAAAGCAGGACCTAATCCCCAAATAAATCATCCCAGCCAGGGCTTTGTCAAGCCTGACCTTAAATACTTCTAAGGAAGGAGATTCCACCACCTCCCTACGTAACGCATTCCAGTGTTTCACCACCCTCCTAGTGAAAAAGTTTTTCCTAATATCCAACCTAAACCTCCCCCGCTGCAACTTGAGACCATTACTCCTTGTTCTGTCATCTGCTACCTCTGAGAACAGTCTAGAGCCATCCTCTTTGGAACCCCCTTTCAGGGAGTTGAAAGCAGCTATCAAGTCTCCCCTCATTCTTCTCTTCCCCAGACTAAACAATCCCAGTTCCCCCAGCCTCTACTCATAAGTCATGTGTTCCAGTCCCCTAATCATTTTTGTTGCCCTCCGCTGGACTCTTTCCAATTTTTCCACATCCTTCTTGTAGTGTGGGGCCCAAAACTGGACACAGTACTCCAGATGAGGCCTCACCAGTGTCGAATAGAGGGGAACGATCACGTCCCTCGATCTGCTGGCAATGCCCCTACTTATACAGCCCAAAATGCCATTGGCCTTCTTGGCAACAAGGGCACACTGTTGACTCCTATCCAGCTTCTCGTCCACTGTAACCCCTAGGTCCTTTTCTGCAGAACTGCTACCTAGCCATTCGGTCCCTAGTCTGTAGCGGTGCATGGGATTCTTCCGTCCTAAGTGCAGGACTCTGCACTTGTCCTTGTTGAACCTCATCAGATTTCTTTTGGCCCAATCCTCCAATTTGTCTAGGTCCCTCTGTATCCTATCCCTACCCTCCAGCATATCTACCTCTCCTCCCAGTTTAGTGTCATCTGCAACCTTGCTGAGGCTGCAATCCACACCATCCTCCAAATCATTTATGAAGATATTGAACAAAACCGGCCCCAGGACCGACCCTTGGGGCACTCCGCTTGATACTGGCTGCCAACTAGACATGGAGCCATTGATCACTACCCGTTGAGCCCGACAATCTAGCCAACTTTCTATCCACCTTATAGTCCATTCATCCAGCTCATACTTCTTTAACTTGCTGGCAAGAATACTGTGGGAGACCGTGTCAAAAGCTTTGCTAAAGTCAAGGAACAACACGTCCACTGCTTTCCCCTCATGCACAGAGCCAGTTATCTCATCATAGAAGGCAATTAGATTAGTCAGGCATGACTTGCCCTTGGTGAATCCATGCTGACTGTTCCTGATCACTTTCCTCTCCTCTAAGTGCTTCAGAATTGATTCCCTGAGGACCTGCTCCATGATTTTTCCAGGGACTGAGGTGAGGCTGACCGGCCTGTAGTTCCCAGGATCCTCCTTCTTCCCTTTTTTAAAGATGGGCACTACATTAGCCTTTTTTCAGTCATCCAGGACTTTCCCCGATCGCCATGAGTTTTCAAAGATAATGGCCAATGGCTCTGCAATCACAACCTCCAACTCCTTTGAAGGGGAAAGGCCAGATGGCTATAGTAAAATAATGGGAGACAGCTATATTAGCCACAGGCTAAATAAATCCCTGTTACCAGCATAAGCAAATGGCAGCTGCTACAGGTCAATTAAGACACCTGGGGCCAATTAAGATCTTTCCAGAACGCAGGGAGGACAGCTAGGTTGATTGGGACACCTGAAGCCAATCAAGGGCTGGCTGAAACTGATTAAAAGCCACCCAGTTAGTCACGTGGGCATGTGTGTCAGGAGCTGTAGGAGGAAGTTGTGCTGTTGGAGAGACTGAGCAGTACAAACCATAACAGGCACAAGGAAGGAGGTTATGAGGTAAGGGTGAAGTGGATCTTGAGGAAGTGGGGGCTGCTGTGGGGAAGTGGCCCAGGGAATTGTACGCATCCTGTTTCTAAAAAGTCAGCTACCATAATTGATACTATTAGGGTCCCTGGGCTGGAGCTCAGGGTAGAGGGCAGGCCCAGGCTCCCCCCTTTGTACCCCTCCCCCCCGGCCGATACAGACCAGTCAGCTTAACTTCTGTATGTGGAAAGACAATGGAGCAAATAATTAAGCAATGTATACAAGAAGAAGTCATAGGAGGGGCATCTCTGTTCTGCTCTAGGGGAACAGGATCCTGCTGTCCTGACTGATCAGTACCATTGTAGCAGCCATACATGTGTTAGTGTACCTGTAGCTCCTATGGGCGCTCCTAATACAGTGCTTTGTGGACAATAAATCTGGCCAAGCACCTTCATCACTGAACCAAGCCTGTGGTCTTTATGAATAACATTGAGGTCTGCTGAATCTTCATGCTGCATTCTCTGCTAGTGCAGCTAACACCGGAGTTCCAAGAACAGCCGCATTAGCATCATTAACAACTTAGCATCCTTAACAACACTCTGCAGAACTAACAACATATATCAGTAAGGGGGGGGGGGGGAGTTATGGTTTGCTGTACCCCTAAGGGCAGCTAATCATCAACAGGCCCCCTTACCTGGTGTCCCTCTGCTTTGACTGCAGTGGCCTATGTTCTTAGCCACTAACAGGCGGTGGCTCCATTGGTTTATAGTAGTCAGGAACCCTTCTTTGCCTCCCTATGTGGTTTGGACTATCCCCAACCTGGCACTTATCCTTATGACTAGCCTGATACCTCATACGTACACTCTTCTGACACCTCCATAATGGATGAACCAACAATCAAGGTACACTTTATTTACAATGGGAAATATAATATAATTGAAACATATAAAGGGAAGGGGAAGATTGATGTGAATTGGGTACATCAGTAACACCAACCAACCCACATGTAACGCTACCCCCACAGTGGATTTCCTTGGATTCACAAGTTCAATTTATTCCACACTAGTAGGCTCCCGAATGTGGAGGAGCCCACATACCTTCATGAGTCATTACAGGCCTGAAGGTGCTTGAGTGAAGTGAGATGATGAGGGCACCAATTCATCCAGGGGGAACACCTCTCTGTGGCAGCAATACGCATTACTCACAGGGAAAAATGTCCCCATGATGTAGGAGGCCTCCTCAGTGTTTCTAAATCAGTTGTTCTCTCCCCTTTCAGGGCAAAATAGGTAGGGACAGACAGTCAGGAGAACACTCACTCTCCCTCAGGCAGAGATCTGCTCCTTTTATTCCCCCTCCAATTGGCATAGTAAGCCTTCCATCCCATAACGTTCACCCATTCACAAGGCTCAATAAACCCCTGCCTTCTACCGGCTAGGTGAGCACAGTGCAACCTTTCTCATCTCTCATCTACCCAGCAACAAGCTTGCCTCTCCTTTTCATCAGATCTCTTAACCAGGGCTACATATATAATATAAAAAGAAAAGGAGTACTTGTGGCACCTTAGAGACTAACCAATTTATCTGAGCATAAACTTTCGTGAGCTACAGCTCACTTCATCGGATGCATACTGTGGAAAGTGTAGAAGATCTTTTTATATACACACAAAGCATGAAAAAATACCTCCTCTTACCCCACTCTCCTGCTGGTAATAGCTTATCTAAAGTGATCACTCTCCTTACAATGTGTACGATAATCAAGATAAGCTATTACCAGCAGGAGAGTGGGGTAGGAGGAGATATTTTTTCATGCTTTGTGTGTATATAAAAAGATCTTCTACACTTTCCACAGTATGCATCCGATGAAGTGGGCTGTAGCTCACGAAAGCTTATGCTCAAATAAATTGGTTAGTCTCTAAGGTGCCACAAGTCCTCCTTTTCTTTTTGCGAATACAGACTAACACGGCTGTTACTCTGAAACCTGTCATATATAATATAATAGGTTATAAACATAGAATATATGTTAGACACAGAGAGAGAGAGAGAGAGAAATAGTGTGTGAACATTTTCATGTATTGATTTTTTTTCAATATCCATTCTGAGATTTTTTTGATCATTTCTTCAATCAATTAAAAAATATAGACAAAACTGCATGATTTCTTGTGATCAAAACTGTTGACAGTGTTGACAATTTCAACTAAAAAGGGACAAATAGTTTCAGTGGAACTACTGTTTCTTGGAAAAATGCCAGGAAAATCAAAATAAATAAAAGCAGCAGCCAGAATCTCTTGCTATTCAAGGTCACCTGCTCCGGACCAGAGCGGGGTGTGTATTGGTGGCTTAAGACACTGTTTAATTCATCAATCCTGGGGCCCCTATTTGGGATGCTGGTCCCAAATGTAAAGTAAAGCCACCAAAATCCTACTTTCATGTGTGTCAGATGCCAATGGCCTTCAAGGGCTATTCCAAAAGCCGGGAATTGGCCACACAGATGGATATCTTTGCCATGTTCTTTTTCCTGAGCAGCAAGAGGTGGGTTGGGTAGGAGTCATAACAACTGTCCCACACAACTGGATCAGAAGGAATATTCTAGGGGACAGATCTGCTATTTTATGGGTGTTGATCACTATCTATGGGCCAGATCTTGAGCTGGTATAACTATGATCTATTGTGAGGGTGTAGAGGTGGGAATCAAGTGTTTTTTTGCAGGCTCATTGCACAGATTTCAATTTTTCTCTATGGCATTAAATTATCATTTAACATGTACCCCTGGAGTGAAATCCTGGTCCTATTCAAGCCAATGGGAGCTTTGCTATTGACAGCAGTGTGGTCTGGTTCACCCCTGGAATCTTAAAATTCCACATCCATCCATCCACCTGTTGGAGAGACCTCACAAGTAACTCAAATTAATTCATCCTGAAGGAGAGGAAATCCCATGCATATTTGTGGCTGGGAATTTGAAAATCAATTGTGTTAAGCACATAGGTGCTTTTGAAAATCTCACTAGATGCCTAAATACCTTTAAAATTCTGGTCCCCTATTAGTAGTTACATAGATAGTGAATACCTCATTCCACCAAAGAAGTATATCACACCATGGAACAAGCCACCCAAATACCCCATATGGGTTCTAGTGTGGGATGGAAGGTGACAACTAGGGGTGTGCAGTCAGAGGGGGTTTTATTTCTGTATTGAAGCAGGTTCTTTCTGGGTATCATCAAATACCTACAACCCATACTCTATGGGGACCCCATCCTGGAAGAAATCTTTCCTGAATTCCCTCTCCTGGCCTTCAAACATCTCCCCATCCTCTCCTAGCTCATCGTCAGACTCAAGCTGCCCACAGATCAAGAAACACCAACTCAAATTGGCACCAGAACCAGCCACAACAACAGATGCAAAACCTGCAGACATATCTCCACTGCTACAATCCCCACAATACACATTTCAAGACCCATGGATCCTACACATGCCTATCATAACATGTGGTGTACTTCATCCAGTGCACTACATGCCCCAATAGCAACTATATGGGTGAAACCAGACAATCACTATGCTCGTAAATGAACTCACACAGGAAAAATGATAAAAGACAAAAACACCACATCACCTGTGGGTGAACACTTTTCACAAAGTTATCGCTCTATATCTGGCCTATCATTCCCCGTCCTCAAAGGATACCTGCATAATGCTCTCAAAAGATGAGCCTGGGAGCTTGAATTCATAATTTTGCTAGACACTAAAAATCATGGTCAAGGGCTGGTCTACACAGGGGAGTGGGGGAGAAAGGGGGATCGATCTAAGTTATGCAACTTCCGCTACGTGAATAACGTAGCTGAAGTCGACGTACTTAGATCTACTTACCGCGGTGTCTTCACTGCGGTAAGTCGACGGCTGACGCTCTTCCACTGAGTCCGCCTGCGCCTCTTGGTCTGGTGGAGTAACAGGGTCGACGTGAGAGCACTCAGTGGTCGATTTATTGCCTCTAGACTAGGCGTGATAAATTGACTCCCACTGGATCGATCACTGCCTGTCGATCCAGTGAGCAGGATTTATGGCTTACTACAACAATCTGAAACGCACTAACCACCCTTTGTGTCTTTTTGTAGGATGACCCCTGGTTTTTCTATTGTGGGAAAGGGTAACTATCACTTTTCTATTCACTTTTTCCACATCATTCTTGATTTTATAAACCTCTATTATATCCCCCTTAATCATCTCTTTTCTAAGATGAACAGTCCTAATCTTTTTAGTCTTTCCTTGCATGGAAGCTGTTCCATACCCTTGATCCTGATAAAGGAGGGCTTTAAACTAGGTTCACCGGGGGAAGGAGACCAAAGCCCTGAGGTAAGTGGGGAAGTGGGATACCGGGAGGAAGCACGAGCAGAAGCGTGTGAGAGGGGAGGGCTCCTGCCTCATACTGAGAAAGAGGGGCAATCAGCCGGTTATCTCAAGTGCCTATACACAAATTCATGAAGCCTGGGAAACAAGCAGGGAGAACTGGAAGTCCTGGCAAAGTCAAGGAATTATGATGTGATTGGATTAACAGAGACTTGGTGGGATAACTCACATGACTGGAGTACTGTCATGGATGGATATAAGCTGTTCAGGAAGGATAGGCAGGGCAGAAAAGGTGGGGAAATTGCACTGTACGTAAGAGAGCAGTATGACTGTTCAGAGCTCAAGTATGAAACTGCAGAAAAACCTGAGAGTCTCTGGATTAAGTTTAGAAGTGTGAGCTACAAGGGTGATGTCGTGGTGGCAGTCTACTATAGACCACCGGACCAGGGGGATGAGGTGAACGAGGCTTTCTTCCGGCAACTCGCAGAAGTTACTAGATCGTACGCCCTGGTTCTCATGGGAGACTTCAAGCACCCTGATATCTGCTGGGAGAGCAATACAGCGGTGCACAGACAATCCAGGAAGTTTCTGGAAAATGTAGGGGACAATTTCCTGGTGCATGTGCTGGAGGAACCAACTAGGGGCGGAGCTCTTCTTGACCTGCTGCTCACAAACCGGGAAGAATTAGTAGGGGAAGCAAAAGTGGATGGGAACCTGGGAGGCAGTGACCATGAGATAGTCGAGTTCAGGATCCTGACACAAGGAAGAAAGGAAAGCAGCAGAATACGGACCCTGGACTTCAGAAAAGCAGACTTTGACTCCCTCAGGAAACTGATGGGCAAGATCCCCTGGGAGAATAACATGAGGCGGAAAGGAGTCCAGGAGAGCTGGCTGTATTTTAAAGAATCCTTATTGAGGTTACAGGGACAAACCATCCCGATGTGTAGAAAGAATAGTAAATATGGCAGGCGACCAGCTTGGCTTAACAGTGACATCCTTGCTGATCTAAAATACAAAAAAGAAGCTTACAAGAAGTGGAAGATTGGACAAATGACCAGGGATTAGTATAAAAATATTGCTCAGGCATGCAGGAGTGAAATCAGGAAGGCCAAATCACACCTGGAGTTGCAGCTAGCAAGAGATGTTAAGAGTAACAAGAAGGGTTTCTTCAGGTATGTTAGCAACAACAAGAAAGTCAAGGAAAGTGTGGGCCCCTTACTGAATGAGGGAGGCAACTAGTGACAGAGGATGTGGAAAAAGCTAAAGTACTCAATGCTTTTTTTGCCTCTGTCTTCACGAACAAGATCAGCTCCCAGACTGCTGCACTGGGCAGCACACCATGGGGAAGAGGTGACCAGCCCTCTGTGGAGAAAGAAGTGGTTCAGGACTATTTAGAAAAGCTGGCCGTGCACAAGTCCATGGGGCCGGATGTGTTGCATCCGAGAGTGCTAAAGGAGTTGGCGGATGTGATTGCAGAGCCATTGGCCATTATCTTTGAAAACTCATGGCGATCCGGGGAAGTCCTGGACGACTGGAAAAAGGCTAATGTAGTGCCCATCTTTAAAAAGGGAAGAAGGAGGATCCTGGGAACTACAGGCCAGTCAGCCTCACCTCAGTCCCTGGAAAAATCATGGAGCAGGTCCTCAAGGAATCAATTCTGAAGCACTTAGAGGAGAGGAAAGTGATCAGGAACAGTCAGCATGGATTCACCAAGGGAAAGTCATGCCTGACTAATCTAATTGCCTTCTATGATGAGATAACTGGCTCTGTGGATGAAGGGAAAGCAGTGGACGTGTTGTTCCTTGACTTTAGCAAAGCTTTGGACACTGTCTCCCACAGTATTCTTGCCAGCAAGTTAAAGAAGTATGGGCTGGATGAATGGACTAAAAGGTGGATAGAAAGCTGGCTAGATTGTTGGGCTCAACGGGTAGTGATCAATGGCTCCATGTCTAGTTGGCAGCCGGTATCAAGCGGAGTGCCCCAAGGGTCGGTCCTGGGGCGGGTTTTGTTCAATATCTTCATTAATGATCTGGAGGGTGGTGTGGATTGCACCCTCAGCAAGGTTGCAGATGACACTAAACTGGGAGGAGAGGTAGATACGCCGGAGGGTAGGGATAGGATACAGAGGGACCTAGACAAATTGGAGGATTGGGCCAAAAGAAATCTGATGAGGTTCAACAAGAACAAGTGCAGAGTCCTGCACTTAGGATGGAAGAATCTAATGCATCCCTACAGACTAGGGACCGAATGGCTAGGCAGCAGTTCTGCAGAAAAGGACCTAGGGGTTACAGTGGACGAGAAGCTGGATAGGAGTCAACAGTGTGCCCTTGTTGCCAAGAAGACTAATGGCATTTTGGGCTGTATAAGTAAGGGCATTGCCAGCAGATCGAGGGACGTGATTGTTCCCCTCTATTCGACATTGGTGAGGCCTCATCTGGAGTACTGTGTCCAGTTTTGGGCCCCACACTATAAGAAGGATGTGGAAAAATTGGAAAGAGTCCAGCGGAGGGCAACAAAAATGATTAGGGGACCGGAACACATGACTTATGAGGAGAGGCTAGGGAACGGGGGATGTTTAGTCTATGGAAGAGAAGAATGAGGGGGGATTTGATAGCTGCTTTCAACTACCTGAAAGGGGGTTCCAAAGAGCATGGCTCTAGACTGTTCTCAGTGGTAGCAGATGACAGAACAAGGAGTAATGGTCTCAAGTTGCAGTGGGGGAGATTTAGGTTGGATATTAGGAAAAACTTTTTCAATAGGAGGGTGGTGAAACACTGGAATGCGTTACTTAGGGAGGTGGTGGAATCTCCTTCCTTAGAAGTTTTTAAGGTCAGGCTTGACAAAGCCCTGGCTGGGATGATTTAATTGGGGATCGGTCCTGCTTTGAGCAGGGGGTTGGACCAGATGACCTCCTGAGGTCCCTTCCAACCCTGATACTCTATGATTCTATGATTCTATGATCATCTTTGTTACCCTTCTCTGGACAGTTTCCAGTTCCACTATATCCTTTTTTGAGATGGGGCGACCAGAAGTGGACACTGTATTTAAGATGTGGGCACCACCAAGGGTTTATCGTGATATTATGATATTTTTGTTTTATTTTCTAACCCTTTCCTAATAGTTCCTAGCATTCTAACATTATTAAGGACACAAGAGCAAACTATCCCACTGCGTAGGAAAGATAGG
Source organism: Chelonia mydas (assembly GCF_015237465.2). Taxonomy (NCBI): domain Eukaryota; kingdom Metazoa; phylum Chordata; order Testudines; family Cheloniidae; genus Chelonia; species Chelonia mydas. Next base: position 34,201,056 of record NC_051254.2, on the reverse strand, counting down.
AAGTGTGATGAGTTGAGTCACAGAGACCCCCTTGGGACTGTCACCTGAGGTGCTGAGACTACCTCTGAGCCAGTTTTCCCTGCCAGCTTGGGACTTCAGTACCTTGCCTTGTTTGAGCCAGACATGCTAGCCTGCTGCAAACAGATCCAAGTCTGAACTGCGTCTCCCACAAGCTGCAGGCTTAACTGAAAACAGCTTAAGAAGTGCTCCTGTCTCCAGCACTCAGATACCCAGCTCCCAATGGGATCCAAACCCCAAATAAATCCATTTTACTCTTTATAAAGCTTATACAGGGTAAACTCATAAATTGATCGCCCTCTATAACACTGATAGAGAGATATGCACAGCTGTTTGCTCCCCCAGGAATTAATAATTGCTCTGGGTTAAATAATAAGTAAAAAGTGATTTTATTAAATATAAAAAGTAGGATTTAAGTGGTTCCAAGTACTAACAGACAGAACAAAGTAAATTAACAAGCAAAATAAAATAAAACACACAAGTCTAAGCCTAATACAGTAAGAAGCTGAATACAGATAAAATCTCACTCCCAGAGATGTTTCAATAAGCTTCTTTCACAGACTGGATGCCTTCCTAGTCTGGGCCCCATCCTTTCCCCGGTACAGACCTTGTTCCTGCTCAGGTGGTAAGTAGGGGATTTCTCATGACTGCAGCCCCCTTTGTTCTGTTCTACCCCCTTATACAGCTTTGGCACAAGGTGGGAATCTTTTGTCTCTTTGAGTCCCCACCCCTCCTTCTAAATGGAAGAGCCCCAGGTTTAAGATGAATTCCAGTACCAGGTGATATGGTCACATGTCCTGTGCGACCCCAAGCCTTCATTCTTCCCAGCCTGACACACAGGAAGACTTGCAAGGAAACAGAGCCATCTATAGTCAATTGTCCTAGCTCATGGGAGCCACCAAGGTTCCAAACCACCATTAATGGCCCACACTTTGCATAATTACAATAGGACTTTAAATATTCATGGTAAATAGGCCCAATGGCCTGTGATGGGATGTTAGATGGGGTGGGATCTGAGTTACTAAAGAAAATTCTTTCCTGGGTTTCTGGCTGGTGAATCTTGCCCATATGCTCAGGGTTTAGCTGATTGCCATATTTGGGGTCGGGAAGAAATTTTCCTCCAGGGCAGATTGGAAGAGGCCCTGGAGGTTTTTCGCCTTCCTCTGTAGCATGGGGCACGGGTCACTTGATGGAGGATTCTCTGCTCTTTGAAGTCTTTAAACCATGATTTGAGGTCTTCAATAGCTCAGACATAGGTGAGAGGTTTTCCGCAGGAGTGGGTGGGTGAGATTCTGAGGCCTGCGTTGTGCAGGAGGTCAGACTAGATGATCATAATGGTTCCTTCTGACCTTAATATCTGTGAATCTATGACTTCAGAGTCATATTTCTAGTTTCAGATACAAGAGCGATACATTTATACAAATAGGATGACCACACTCCGTAGATTATTAGCTTTGTAATGATACCTTACAAGAGACCTTTTGCATGAAGCATATTCCAGTTCCATTGTATTCACACTTGTTAGCATATTTTCATAAAATCATATGGAGTTCAGTGTCACAGGAAGTATGTCAAGAGACCACCATGGCTTAACCAGGAGATCTTCAATGATCTAAAACCCAAAAAAGAGTCCTACAAAAAGTGGAAACTATGTCAAATTACAAAGGATGAATACAAACAAATAACACAAGTATGTAGGGACAAAATTAGAAAGGCTAAGGTACAAAACGAGATCAAACTAGCTAGGGACATAAAGGGTAACAAGAAATCATTTTACAAATACATTAGAAGCAAGAGGAAGACCAAGGACAGAGTAGGCCTGTTACTCAATGAGGCGGGAAAGGCAATAGCAGAAAATGTGGAAATGGCAGAGGTGCTTAATGACTTCTTTGTGTCGGTTTCCACCAAGAAGGTTGGTGGTGATTGGACGTCTAACATAGTGAATGCCAGTGAAAATGAGGTAGGATCAGATGCTAAAATAGAGAAAGAACAAGTCAAAAATTCCTTAGACAAGTTAGATGTCTTCAAATCACCATGACTTGATGAAACGCATCATAGAATACTCAAGGAGCTGACTGAGGAGATATCTGAGCCATTAGCGATTATCTTTGAAAAGACATGGAAGATGGGAGACATTCCAGAAGACTGGAAAAGGGCAAATATAGTGCCCATCTATAAAAAGGGAAATAAGGACAAGCCAGGGAATTACAGATCAGTCAGCTTAACTTCTGTACCTAGAAAGACAATGGAGCAAATAATTAAGCAATCAGTTTGCAAACACCTAGAAGATTATGAGGTGGTAAGTAACAGTCAGCATGGATTTGTCAAGAACAAATTGTGTCAAACCAACGTGATAGCTTTCTTTGACAGGGTAACAAGCCTTATGGATGAGGGGAAGTGGTAGATGTGGTATATCTTGACTTTAGTAAGGCTTTTGATACTGTCTCATGTGACCTTCTCATAAACAAACTAGGGAAATACAACCTAGGTGGAACTACTATAAGGTAGGGGCAAAGGTAAAACAGGTTGGAAAACCATTCCCAGAAAGTAGTTATCAGAGGTTCACAGTCATGCTGGAAGGGCATAATGAGTGGGGTCCCACAGGGATCGGTTCAGGGTCTGGTTTTGTTTAATATCTTCACCAATGATTTAGATAATGGCATAGAGAGTACACTTATAAAGTTTGTGGCTGATACTAAGCTGGGAGGGGTTGCGAGTACTTTGGAGGATAGGATTAGAATTCAAAATGATCTGGACAAACTGGAGAAATTGTCTGAAGTAAATAGGATGAACTTCAATAAGGACAAATGCAAAGTTCTCTACTTAGGAAGGAACAGTCAGTTGCACACATTTAAAATGGGAAATGACTGCCTAGGAAGGAGTACTGTGGAAAGGGATTTGGGGGTCATAGTGGATCACAAGCTAAATATGAGTCAACAGTGTAACATCATTCTGGGATGTATTAGCAGGAGTGTTGTAAGCAAGACATGAGAAGTAATTCTTCTGCTCTATTCCACGCTGATTAGGCCTCAGCTGCAATATTGTGTCCAGTTCTGGGCGCCACATTTCAGGAAAGATGTGGACAAATTGGAGAAAGTCCAGAAAAGAGCCACAAAAATGATTAAAGGTCTAGAAAGTATGACCTATGAGGAAAGATTGAACAAATTGGGTTTGTTTAGTCTGGAGAAGAGAAGACTGAGAGGGGACATGATAACAGGTTTCAAGTACATAAAAGGTTGTTACAAGGAGGAGGGAGAAAAACTGTTCTTCTTAACCTCTGAGGATAGGAAAGAAGCAATGGGCTTAAATTGCAGCAAAGCGGTTTAGGTTGGACATTAGGAAAAACTTCCTAACCGTCAGAGTGGTTAAGCACTGGAATAAATTGCCTAGGGAGGTTGTGAAAACTCCATCACTGAAGATTTTTAAGAGCAGGTTGGATAAACACCTGTCAGGGATGGTGTACATAATACTTAGTCCTGCCTTGAGTGCAGGGGACTGGAAGAGATGATCTCTCGAGGTCCCTTCCAGTTCTGATTCTATGATTCTGCTAGCCTTTTAGACTTCTGTTGTGTATTGAGATGAAGTTTTCAGAGAACTATCCACAATGACTCCAAGATCTCTTTCTTGAGTGGTAACCGATAATTTAGAACCCACCATTATCATTTTATATGTATAGTTTGGATTATTTCTTCCAACGTGCATTACTTTCACTCATCAATGTTGAATTTCATCTGCCATTTTGTTGCCTAGTCACCCAGTTTTCTGCAGTCAGCTTTGGACTTAACTATCTTGAATAATTTTGTATCATCTGCAAACTTTGCCACTTCACTGTTCATTCCCTTTTCCAGATCATCAGTGAATATGTCGAACAGCACAGGTCCTAGTGCAGATCCTTGGGAGGCCCCAGTCTTTACCTCTCTCCATTTTTAAAACTGACCATTTATTCTTACCCTTTGTTTCCTATTTTTTAACCACTTACTGATCCATGAGAGGACTTTCCCTGTTATCCCCCTGAGTAATTTCCTTCAGAGCCTTTGGGGAGGGACCATGTCAAATGCTTTCTGAAAATACTAGGACATTATATAGACTGCATCACCCTTACCCACATGTTTGTTGACCCCCCCCCCCCAAAACAATTCTAATAGATTGGTGAGGCATGACTTCCTTTACAAAAGGTGTTTTGACTCCTCCCCAACAAATTCTGTTCATCAAGGTGTCTGATAATTCTGTTCTTTAATATAGTTTCTACCAGTTTGCCCAGTACTGAAGTCAGGATCACTGGCCTATAATTCCCAGGATCACCTCTGGGGCCCTTTTTAAAAATTAGAGTTACATTTGTTACCATCCAATCATCTGGTACAGATGCTGATTTAAGTGATAGGTTACAGACTACAGTTTGTAGTCCTGCAATTTCATATTTGTGTTCCTTCAGAACTCTTGGGTGAATATCATCTGGTCCTGATGATTTATTACTGTTTAATTTATCAAGTTGTTCTAAAATCTCTTCTATGGACACATCAATATGGGACAGTAATTCAATAAGGTCTCCCAAGGATATTGCAGGAAACTGCCATTTTTCTCATAGTCCGTTCCATGGCATCACACAAGTCCCCCCTACTGGAAAATATATCAGAAACGTAAGTAGAGGAGATAAAGTGTGAAAGTGGGAATTTCAGAGGAGTGCAAGGAAGCTAGTCAACTAACTTGTATTGAAATTCAGTGGGATCTGGGCAATTAATTTCCACACATTCCTTTGAAAATGTCAGCTTGAATCTACATCTGACATTCAATGGGAGCTTCTTACCTAACTCCCTTCGGCATAGGCCCCTATGTAATTATCAATGGCTACATCCCTACAGATCCTGGCGAATGCCACACAAATTTAGCAACTTGGAATTTTCAGCATACCAAATTTGCATTTCTCCCACTTGAGTTCATCTTTAAGTCAACATCAGGTTGTTACAGTCAATGAGGAAATCTGTAAAACAAAGAAATGTTCACACACACTAAAAATGACCTTCAGGGAATTTTAATTTTGGTCCCTTTGACAACATTTCTACAGAATGCAGACCGTTTGAAAACCACTTTACATTCCACTGATTGCCTTTTCCAAGACTCGCTTCACCTCTTTGTTTCTTAGAGTGTAAATGAAAGGGTTTAATAGAGGAGTGACAATTGTGTTAAAGATGTTGACTATTTTGTTTAAATCCAATGAGTTCTGTGCAGAAGGCTTGACATACAGAAAAATGGAGGAGCTGTACCAGATAGTTACGACAGTGAGATGGGCAGAGCAAGTGGAAAAGGCCTTTTGCCGGCCTTGGGCGGAGGGAATTCTACAGATGGTGGAGATGATGTAAATGTACGAGACTAGGGTTATTGCACATGAGCCCAGGAGGACATTAATAGAGATGATAAAAGTTACCAGCTCAATGAGGCTCGTGTCAGTGCAGGAAAGCACTATCCAGGAATCTATGTCACAAAAGAAGTGATTGATAATGTTAGGGCCACAGAAGGACAACCTGGATATTAGAGATGCCAACACAGAGATAGCCAGGAACCCACCCAGCCAAGAGATGAGGGCCAGCTGAGCAGAGAAGGTGCTGTTCATGAGGGAGCTGTAGCGCAATGGGTGACATATGGCCAAATAGCGGTCATACGCCATGACAGCCAATATGAGACATTCTGTAGAGCCCAGTGATAATATGAAATACAGCTGCAAGATGCAGCCAGTGAAGGAAATGGTTTGGCTTTTCCCGAACATGACACCAATGGCCTTGGGGGCACAGGCTGTGGTGTACCAGATCTCCAGGAAGGAGAGATTGCAGAGGAAGAAGTACATGGGGGTGTGGAGCCATGGGTGGGTCCACACTAAGGTTATAACAGACATATTCCCTATAATTGTAAGGAAATACATAATTGAAAACACTACTGCAAGGGAAATCCGAAAATACCAAGTGCCAGGAAAGCCCAGGAGTATGAACTTGTGCACGCTGGTTTGGTTTTCTATTTCCGCTCCAGTCATGAGGTCCATCTGTCAAAACATGAGGGATTATACAGCATTTAAAGATGTTGAACACACTTTGGGATGTACAAAAGTGAAGCGCGAAATACCTTACCCTATCAGGGTACCTATAAAAAATCTGCAGATCCACAGCCCTGAAACTGCCCACATCTCCTACAACACTTTCAAGATACCCATCTGGGCTCTGGAATTGTGGCATTTAACTCTGCATCTGGTAGACCTGGCTCTTGCTTGAACTTGCTTCACTGGTGAAATACGAGGAACAGGATTACATGCTGAAATTCTAAGGGATTTGGGCACCTTAGGGCTCCTTCTAAAATCCCAGCAATAATACCTAGAACCCTGATTAAAGCTAAGGGAAGAGAAGGGAAGGGAAGGGAAGGGAAGGGAAGCAGGTGCTACTCAACACCATTCTGTGCTTGTGCACCTTTTGGGCTCTGCAACAGAGATGAGAGCTCCACTCCTTATTCCTCCAAGCCCCATGAGGAGTTAGTGGGATGGCTGACCCAATGGCATCTTTCCCCTGTTGTTGGTCTAGCCCATCAACCCCACTCCACTCACCCACGAGAAAGCCTCACGATTTGGCCCATTGTCTTCATGCCTCACCTTCAAGATAACTTTGCTTGCTGCTCAGGAAAATGACTGGGATTTTCAAAAACACCTAAGTGACCTGGGACCACAAGTCTCCACTGAAAGTCAATAGGACTTCTGTTCCTAAGCCACTTATACTCCCTGATCTTCAATGGGATTTGTGATACTTAGGCTGAGAGCTGGTAAAAATAAAATACAATACAATACAATACATAATTAGACAAAACTTTTTTTTTTACATTGAAAAATACCATTTTGTTGAAACAGAAATATTTCACAGAAACATATCGGTTTCAACAAAAGTGTCATCCAGGTATGTTCTTAGGTCCAGGATGGAATTACTGATCAAAGTGAGAACAAATTATAAGGACCAATGCCATAGCCTGGTGGCATATGCACTTCCCAAGGTCTGAGCTCCACTTCTGAATCAACCAGACCTGGGACTTGAACACGACTGTCCTATGATCTGGGTAACTGCTCTAACCACCTGGCTGTAGTGGGTTAATCTTTTGCACAGCTCTTTTCTACTGCCAATTTTTTTTTAAAAAAAGCCTTGTGTTCTTTCCATATCAGAACAAAACATAGCTTGAAATCTTGAGTTTTTTTTCTTTTTTCAAAAAATGAAATTCCAATTTCCAGCCTGTCCTCTTTAGACCCTTTAGCAAATCCCACCCCAAATTCTCAGGAACAAGGAATTGACATCAGAAATTATAAATGATGTTTATCTCTTATTGTGCGTCTTCTGGTAGAACCTTAAGGTCCCATCTGTGGTTGGGACCCCATTGTGTTGCACATGGCACAAACATAGCACAGAATCCAGCCCTATTCCAAAAATCTTACACTCTAAAAGACAAGCCAGGCAATCAGGGAGAGACAAAAAACAAAAAAAACTGTTTCTCAGAAACACAGTAAAATTGTTTCCCAATTTCCCTTTCACATAACAACTGCCCTCTTTCACTCACCTCTCCCAGGGCGAGTTTCCAGTCAAACCCTTAGAGTGTGGGCTAGACAAGAAAAATAGTCTAGCTAGTTAGAAATGACATTCTAAACATGGGATATATGCCATCATGTGCCATCAATGCCCCTCTGCCATGCACATTGGCCAAACCGGACAGTCTACGTAAAAGAATAAATGGACACAAATCAGACGTCAAGAATTATAACATTCAAAAACCAGTTGGAGGATACTTCAATCTCTTTGGTCACTTGATTACAGACCTAAAAGTTGCAATTCTTCAACAAAAAAACTTAAAAAACAGATTCCAATGAGAGACTGCTGAATTGGAATTAATTTGCAAACTGGATACAATTAAATTAGGCTTGAATAGAGACTGGGAGTGGATGGGTCATTACACAAAGTAAAACTATTTCCCCATGTTTATTCCCCCCCCCCCCCCCCCCCCCCCCCGCCCCACTGTTACTCACACCTTCTTGTCAATTGTTGGAAATGGGCCAACCTGATTATCACTACAAAAGGTTTTTGTGTTTTTTTCTCCTGCTGATAATAGCTCACTTTAATTGATCACTCTCGTTATAGTGTGTATGGCAACACCCATTTTTTTGTGTTCTCTGTGTGTATATATATATATATCTTCCTACTGTATTTTCCACTGCATGCATCCAATGAAGTGGGTTTTAGCCCACGAAAGCCTGTGCTCAAATAAATGTGTTAGCCTCTAAGGTGCCACAAGTACTCCTCCTTCTTTATTCTAAACATTGTGGGCTACCAGATTCTTAAGAAACAACCTATAATACACTTAACAACTTCTGCCACTGTGTACAAAGGACATTCCTCCCTGAACAGAGATAGACATCAGATTATAGAAGAAAGAATAAATGATTGAAAGTTTTTGTAGCCTGGTATTTTCAAATGAGTCACAGCAATAAAAGCTGTCAATGAACTCCCTTATGCCTCTTTGAAACCCCCTGCTGTAATACCTATCCTCTCCATTTCAATTTATTTTTGCACAGATAACGCTATTTAGCACTTGCATAGCTCTTTACATCTTGAAAGCAACGTGAAAAGAACATGCCTAGACACGAATGGCCTGATTTAAGGCCTTTGGAGTGAATGTTTGACTAGAACAGTATGACTATGCCTATTTTACAGGTAGAGAAACTAAAGCAGGGATGTGAAATGATATGTTCAAATCACAAAGGCAGCTGAGGATAGAACGCAAGAGATGAGATTCCCACTTCTGTGCACTGATTGGAAATAGGTGGGCATCTATCTATCTTTCTGTGTATCTATACATATATTTTCTTCTTTGCCTCAGTAAAGTTACTATACCAGTAAATTCCACAGGTTAATGTATTAGAGTTGCTTGGAAATTTTCCATTATAACATTTGTTTTGATGAACACTGTCTCTTTGATGAAACAGAATTTTTTACAAATCAATCAATAACATGATTTTGGGACTTTCATCAAAACAATAACAGGAAGAAGAAATTTCTGGTGACTAAAGAACAAAATGTTTTGACTGGACTTCTGGTTTATCAAAAAAATTAATTTTTCTGATAAATTTTGAGGCAAAAAGCCACTTTCCCAATTGATTCTATTAGTTATACAATTTACAAATTATAGTATTTCCTTTTGTTCATCCTAGATTTCATACTATATTAGAAAAAAAGTGATGAGATTGCCTCATTGAAGAGCCAACACACCAGTACTCAAGGAATGAGTCTACCTTTTTGAACAGCAATTTTCAGGTAGCTCACATTACCAAGAAAGGGGAACATATTTCTCAATACAGTCACTTTAAACTATAAGTCCAGGATGGGCTGGATCTGGCTAGTAGATCAAACTTACCATGTCTTCTGGTAGAGCTTATCAATACAAACTCCTTTCATTCACAATGTTTTTTCTCTCCGGATGACACACAATAGCCTTGGCTGCTGAAAAATGGTGCATCATAACATGGTTTATCTTGTTTTCTCCCCACCTAAATATATAACAAATATAGGACTGTATCACACCTGGTTCACATTTACATTAAGGTCATTTCACACCGCTGTAGCAATATAAAGGGACCTTAAAATGTATGTAATAAGTATAATTCACTCCAATTTTAAACCCCCATTCTTCTGCCAGAGTGGTGTGAGGTATTGTTAGTATAAATGATAATCTGCCTCTTCAAAACCAAACGACTTGGGCAAATTCTATAGATTTTGATGTTGATAGGAATCTCCTTCCACCAGCATCCAACTGGCTTTACCCCTACCTACCTTGTTAATGATCTGCGGTTCATATTGGCTGCATGAGGGGGTTGGTTTTGTACTCCACTTCCATCTTCCCAGCACCCTGAGGCTATTCAGTCTCAACAGAATTTCACAGACTTCCCTAGAATGTGTAACAGACTCTGCTGAGCCAGACTGGTCTCCTGGTGACATCACCGTACTGGCAGCCTGGAGACCAGCATTCTAGTCCTGTCTTTGCCAAACACTTGCTACACAGGAGGAGCTTTGGGGTGTTACTTGAGTCACCTCTCAATCTCACTTTCCCCAGCTATAAAATTATGACAAGAGCCCATTACTTCTTGTCCTACCTTCTGTGGACATGGAGAACAATTGATCGCTGTCCTTTTTATAACAGTGCTGAATATATTTGAAGACTTTTATCAGATCCCTTCTCTCCCCCCCCCCCCCCCCCCGGCACTGTCTTCTTTTCTCAAGACTAAACATGACCAGTTTTTTTACCCTTTCCTCAGAGGTCAGGTTTTCTAAACCTTTCATCATTTTGTTGCTCTCCTCTGAACCCTCTCCAGATTGTCCACATCTTTCTGAAAGTGCGGTGACCAGAACTGACACAGTACCCCAGCTAAGGCCTCACCAGGGCTGAGTAGAGTGGGACAGTTACCTCCTGGGTGTTACATATAACACTCTTGTTCATAGACCTCAAATGTTATTAATGTATTTTGCAACTGCATCAAATTGTTGACTCCTATTCAATATGAGATCTGTTAGAATTCCCAGATTACTTTCAGCAGTACTACCACTGAGTGAGTTATTCACCATTTTGTAGTTGAACATTTGATTTTTCCTTCCTAAGTGAAGTACTTTGAACTTGTTTTTATTAAATTTCATCTCGTTGATTTCAGACCAGTTCTCCAACTTGACAAGGTTGTTTTGAATTCTGATGCTGTCCTCCAAAGTACTTGCAACCCCTCTCAGCTTCGTGTCATCTGCAAATTTCATAAGCATACTCTCCAATTCATTATCCAAATTATTAATTGAATAACTGGACCCAGGAATGACCCCGTGGGTCCCCACTGGATATGCCCTCCCAGTCTGACAGCAAAACATTGATAACTACTCTCTGAGTATGACCTATCAACTCATTGTGCACGCACCTTATAGTAATTTCTTCTAGACCACATTTTGTAGTTTGCTTATATGAATGTCATGGGGACTGTGTCAAAAGCCTTACTAAAATTAAGATATTTCCTATCTACTTCTTCCCCCCATCCACCAGCTCAGAAACCCCATCAACAAAATGAAAAGTTTTGTTTTTTTTGAGATTTTGACTTAAATTGACATTCAAATGATTAATTTTGTTGTCATTTTCAGTCAAAATGTCAGTTTTTCATTTTGAATTGACATTTTGAAATGAAATATTTCATTTTGAAACATTGGAACTGGAACTGATGGAAAATTTTCGAACAGAACAGTTCCATGGGAATGTGTTGATTCCATTAAAATTTTTAAAGGAAGCCAGGTAGGCAGGCAAACTGTCTTCTCTATTTTTTCCTACATGAAATGTCAGAATTCTGGTCTGGAAAAAGTTCTGAAATGTTTATTTTTTATTATGATTCAGGGTAATAATCAAAAGATGAAACTTTGGAAATTACTATGGAACGGGCGTTCCGGGTTCTGACTGCACTGGTTTGGATCAAAATGGATGTTTTGCCATTTCTGAGGGGTTTTTTTGGAACGTTTCGTTCCACAAAAAATCTCCACATTTTAAATTTTCATCCAGATTTGGGATAAAAACCAATTTCAAAATATTGGAATTTCCTCTACAATGAATCTCTCAGGTTCCTTTGGTAAACCCAGCCTACGTCTTTACACTCCTTTGAAATCCCCAGCCTTAATAAGTAAAACACTTTCCAAAAGGTAGGGGGATACAAAGGTAAAAGTTAAAGTTTATTTACACTCTGATGATAAAACTGGTCTAGATACAAATATACAAAAATACAAATAAGTCAGGCATCAAGGGCAAGATATGTAAAGGTATTTAGGAACCTAGTGGGATTCTCAAAAGCATCTAGGTGTCTATCACCCATTAAAATCAACAGTTCCCATCAAGAGTTATGTTTTGAGAACTATCAGTTAGCCAGTTTTGCATCAATTTACTATCGTTTTTGTGTTGTTATTTTTTTTAAATAACGTGATGTTACCCTGTAGCAAACCTTTAGAAAAACCCAAGTCTATTACATCAACACCATTGCCTTCATCAATCAGAAATGTCACAGTTAAATCAAGTTCATTTGACAAAAAACACTTTCTGTGAAAACATATTGATCACCATTAATTGAACTTCTCCCTTGTAATTTCTTTTTGTTGAAAAATGACTGTTTTCAAAAATGAACATTTTTGTAAAGACCTGTCGATTTAGTGAATTTTTGTTTTCTTTTTTTAATTAATTTTTTCATTTCATTTTTGGACAACATTTAAATGGAAAACTTTATAAAAACATTATTGACTTGTTTCCATTTACCAACATGTAGGACCCCCAAACTTAGAACCCTTAAAAAGGGAAATAAGTTTGATTTTTTGAAATTCTTCACTAATTAAAAAAAAAATCCACCAATGTTGTTCATCATTCTGTATTTCCTGCATGTTGTTCTTTAGTCTGCTGTTTAATAATTTTTCAGCTATTGAATCAGGGAAAAGACACAATGTCGTGTGAGTTGGCCAACCAGTCATACATCACAGATAATGAAAACTCTGGAGTTGCTACAAATTTAAACTTAGGACAAACTTCTGAGTGGAGATCCAGTGTCACTAAGGTCTTGATCCTGCACATGCTTTATGCACAAGCTTTCTTTCCTAGTGTGAGTAGTCCCATTAGAGTCAAGTGGACTACTCAAAGTAATATAATTAAGCACTTGAGTAAGGATCTCAGGATGGGGGCCAAAATGTGAATTGCTAAAAGTAATGTCCACATAGGGCCTGATCTAAAGGCCATTTAATTCAGTTGAAAGATGATCATTGATGCCAATGGGCTGTTGATGAGACCTCTCGAGAGATTTTAAGGGACAGATTTTCAAAAGTATTTGTAGCTACCACTGAAATCAATGGGATTTTGGTGCCTCATCTGCTAAAGTGCTTTTGAAAAGCCCACTAAACAACTATCTGCATCTTTAGACACCTAAATACCTTAGAAAATATGACCCTTAGGAGCTCACATCTGGTAGATTTTTCAGTAAAAATTAGGCTCCTAGAAGCCAGATATTTCATGGTATTTAGGGGCCTATCTGAATCTTTAGGTGCCTAAATTCCTTTGCAAATCTGGCCCTTAGGCACTTCTGAAAATTTTACCCAAATATAAAAGGTGTAAATGTAAAATTGGAACCAGGATTAAAAGAACAACAACAAGGATAGTTACTACCAAAGGGAAAATGAGCACAGGCTGAGAATCAGACCCAGTAACATCTAAGCCGTTCAAAAACAACTTCATGTCCCACTGAATACCTTCCATAAAGCCACCTTCACCTCTTTGTTTCTCAGACTGTCAGTGAAGGGGTTTAACAGTGGAGTTACAATAGTATTCAAAGTGTTGACCGTCTTGTTCATGTCCAAGGCGTTCTGTTTGGAAGGCCTGACATACAGGAAGACGGTGGAGCTGTACCATGTAATCACAAGAGTGAGATGGGCAGAGCAAGTGGAAAAGGCCTTTTGCCAGCCTTGGGCTGACGAGATTCTCAGTATGGTGGAGATGATGTAAATGTAGGAGACCAGAGTTTTCTCACCCTCCCCCCCGCCCCGACCACCACCTGTATTTGTGCTGGAAATGGCCCACCTTGATTTTCATGCACGTTGTAAGGAGAGTGGTCACTTTGGATAGGCTATTACCAGCAGGAGAGTGAGTTTGTGTTTGTGGTTTTTGGAGGGGGGTGAAGGGGTGAGAGAACCTGAATTTGTGCAGGAAATGGCCCACCTTGATTATCATACACATTGTAAAGAGAGTGGTCACTTTGGATGGGCTATTACCAGCAGGAGAGTGAGTTTGTGTTTGTGGGGGGGGGGGAGGGGGGAGGGGGCGGAGGGTGAGAAAACCTGGATTTGTGCTGGAAATGGCCCAACTTGATTATCATACACATTGTAAGGAGAGTGATCACTTTAGATAAGCTATTACCAGCAGGAGAGTGGGGTGGGAGGAGGTACTGTTTCATGGTCTCTGTGTATATAATGTCTTCTGCAGTTTCCACAGTATGCATCCGATGAAGTGAGCTGTAGCTCACGAAAGCTTATGCTCAAATAAATTGGTTAGTCTCTAAGGTGCCACAAGTACTCCTTTTCTTTTTATTGAAATTAATGTTTAGGTCCCTAGGTGCTTTTCAAAATCCCACTAGGTGCCTAAATACCTCAACTAATCTGGCCCTAAATCACTTTTGAAAATAGGATTGACAGTTAAATTTTCAAGTGCAGCTAATTGACTAAAGAGCCAATGAGACTTAAGCTCCTAAGTCGCCTAGGTGCTTTAGGAAATTTTACCCTAAGGCTCCCTAGTGTGCTTGAATTTCGTACAGTTTGAATTCTAGGGACTTCAATGGAAGTTAGACACCAAGGTGCTTTTGAAGATCCTGCTAGGCACCTGTTTGTCTCTTTAGCACCTTTATACCTTTGAGGATCTCAGCCCTACTGCTTAGCTATCTAGTTCCACCAGGTTGTCATTGTGCTCATGAAATCCTGAACTGCTCAGAGCATTTGCCATCCACATGGGTGTGAAAATTACTGAGCAATATCAGGCATCATCCCGGTAAATACAATGGGAATTTGCTGGGCAAAGGACTGAATAAAATTTAAGTCAGGGGTAAAATAATTGCTGAAATTATGCACCTGATCTCCCTTCCCCTTACAGAGATTTAGGCTGGGATTTTCAAAGGCGACTAAGGGAGTTAGGTTTCCAACTCCCATTTAAATTAATGAGATTTGGGCACCTAAATTCCTTTAGGCACATTTGAAAATACCAGTCCACTTTGGCATGGACTTAATTGAGGCAGGACTGGCCCCTAAAGCAGAAGCTACTCCCCATAACAGTGTAATACATGTGAGAAGAGAATCAGGATCTGTGACTTTGTGGCCCTCAACTCCATGAGAGATTCATGATAACATCAGTAGGCTTGGCAGCATGGACACCCCATTCTAAATGATAGGTCAGAGCTCCTAAATGTAAATGATCTGCAAAGCTGAGAGCATGTGTGTTTCTGGCTAGAATACAGAAATTGTGATTTGTTCCAGCTCAGAGCCAGTGGACAGATTCCGTAAGCCTTAGGGTGAAAATCATCCTGTGCAGAGAAGTACTTACCTTACACCTAACCCTCACAGTATCACTTGAGGAGGTCTTCAGTAGTGCACCGGCTGAATTCGATTCCTCATCTCAGCATGGGACACAGGACCAAAGACATAGGTTGATAGAAATCTACAGCTGATATAGTGAGTTGATGACCTGTATGATATGAATTAGTAAGTCTTTGCCCACATTGTGGTGGAGAAATATCAACACTGCATTTGTCACCAATTTGCACCCTGTTGTTGGAGTCTAAGAAAAGCATCTGTAACAGTGACCAGTGCCTGGTGTTGGAAGAGTCCTACACATGGGTCTAGTCTGGTGAATAAATGTGGACAGGCTAGGGTAATACTTATGCTAAGCTAACTGGCTTCAGCCAAGTCTTTACTTGACATGAGTGTTGCTTGCGAACTTCGTCCGTGTGTAGAGACTTCTTTAAAGAATGCTTACAGAGGCTGGGTAAGACAAAGGTGTTTTGTACTGTGTTGAAGGACATAGATAAAAGGAAGTTAATCAGTACAATACATAAAAGGTATTGCCAAAAAGTCCCTGTATTGTGAAAAACAGAAAAGTCCCTATATTGCGTAGTATGATCCAAGTAAATAAACCAATTGGAAAAGGGACAGGATGGCCTGAAAGTAGCCTGGACAGAAAAAGTTTTGTAAACTGAAGACTGCACATGTATATACTATGGGTTAGGTAAGACACAATTCTTAATGTTGATTGGACGGTCAGATAACGTGTAAAGGTATAAATATGCTAGAGTGTAAGGGAATAGTCAGACCCTCGTAGGAAAAATCGACAGTGACTACGCCCCCAAGAGAAGCTAATTCATAGAATCATAGAATCATAGAATAACAAAGTTGGAAGGGACCTCTGGAGGCCATCTAGTCCAAACCTCTGCCCAGAGCAGGACCAATCCCAACTAAATCATCCCAGCCAGGGCTTTGTCAAGCCTGATCTTAAAAACTTCTAAGGAAGGGGATTCTACCACCTCCCTAGGTAATGCATTCCAGTATTTCACCACCCTCCTAGTGAAAAAGTTTTTCCTAATATCCAACCTAAATCTCCCACACTGCAACTTGAGACCATTACTCCTTGTCCTGTCATCTGCTATCACTGAGAATAGTCTAGATCTATCCTCTTTGGATCCACCTTTCAGGTAGTTAAAAGCAGCTATCAAATCCCCCCTCATGCTTCTCTTCCGTAGACTAAAAAATCCCAGTTCCCTCAGCCTCTCCTCATAAGTCATGTGTTCCAGACCCCTAATCATTTTTGTTGCCCTTTGCTGGACTCTCTCCAATTTCTCCACATCCTTCTTGTATTGTGGGGCCCAAAACTGGACACAGTACTTCAGATGAGGCCTCACCAGTGTCGAATAGAGGGGAACGATCACGTCCCTCGATCTGCTGGCAATGCCCCTACTTATACATCCCAAAATGCCATTGGCATTCTTGGCAACAAGGGCCCACTGTTGACTCATATCCAGCTTCTCGTCCACTGTCACCCCTAGGTCCTTCTCTGCAGAACTGCTGCCTAGCCATTCGGTCCCTAGTCTGTAGCGGTGCATGGGATTCTTCTGTCCTAAGTGCAGGACTCTGCACTTGTCCTTGTTGAACCTCATCAGATTTCTTTTGGCCCAATCCTCTAATTTTTCTAGGTCCCTCTGTATCCTATCCCTACCCTCCTGCGTATCTACCACTCCTCCCAGTTTAGTGTCATCCGCAAACTTGCTGAGGGTGCAATCCACACCACCCTCCAGATCATTAATGAAGATATTGAACAAAACCGGCCCCAAGACCGACCCTTGGGGCACCCCACTAGATACCGGCTGCCAACTAGACATGGAGCCATTGATCACTACCCGTTGAGCCCGACAATCTAGCCAACTTTCTACCCACCTTGTAATGCATCCATCCAGCCCATACTTCTTTAACTTGCTGACAAGAATACTGTGGGAGACCGTGTCAAAAGCTTTGCTAAAGTCGAGGAATAACACGTCCACTGCTTTCCCTTCATCCACAGAGCCAGTTATCTCATCATAGAAGGCACTTAGATTAGTCAGGCATGACTTTCCCTTGGTGAATCCATGCTGACTGTTCCTGATCACTTTCCTCTCCTCTAAGTGCTTCAGAATTGATTCCTTGATTTTTCCAGGGACTGAGGTGAGGCTGACCGGCCTGTAGTTCCCAGGATCCTCCTTCTTCCCTTTTTTAAAGATTGGCACTACATTAGCCTTTTTCCAGTCTTCCGGGACTTCCCCCGATCACCATGAGTTTTCAAACATAATGGCCAATGGCTCTGCAATCACATCCGCCAATTCCTTTAGCACTCTCAGATGCAACGCATCCGGCCCCATGGACTTGTGCACGTCCAGTTTTTCTAAATAGTCCCGAACCACTTCTTCCTTCACAGAGGGCTGGCCACCTACTCCCCATGCTGTGCTGCCCAGTGCAGTAGTCTGGGAGCTGACCTTCTTCGTGAAGACAGAGGCAAAAAAAGCATTGAGTACTTTAGCTTTTTCCACATCCTCTGTCACTAGGTTGCCTCCCTCATTCAGTAAGGGGCCCACACTTTCCTTGGCTTTCTTCTTATTGCCAACATACCTGAAGAAACCGTTCTTGTTACTCTTAACATCCCTCGCTAGCTGCAACTCCAGGTGTGATTTAGCCTTCCTGATTTCATTCCTACAAGCCCGAGCAATATTTATATACTCATCCCTGGTCATTTGTCCAATCTTCCACTTCTTGTAAGCTTCTTTTTTGTATTTTAGATCAGCAAGGATGTCACTGTTAAGCCAAGCTGGTCGCCTGCCATATTTATTATTCTTTCGACACATCGGGATGGTTTGTCCCTGTAACCTCAATAAGGATTCTTTAAAATACAGCCAGCTCTCCTGGACTCCTTTCCCCCTCATGTTATTCTCCCAGGGGATCTTGCCCATCAGTTCCCTGAGGGAGTCAAAGTCTGCTTTTCTGAAGTCCAGGGTCCGTATTCTGCTGCTTTCCTTTCTTCCTTGTGTCAGGATCCTGAACTTGACCATCTCATGGTCACTGCCTCCCAGGTTCCCATCCACTTTTGCTTCCCCTACTAATTCTTCCCACTTTGTGAGCAGCAGGTCAAGAAGAGCTCCGCCCCTAGTTGGTTCCTCCAGCACTTGCACCAGGAAATTGTCCCCTACATTTTCCAAAAACTTTCTGGATTGTCTGTGCACCGCTGTATTGCTCTCCCAGCAGATATCAGGATGATTGAAGTCTCCCATGAGAACCAGGGCCTGCGATCTAGTAGCTTCTGCGAGTTGCCGGAAGAAAGCCTCGTCCACCTCATCCCCCTGGTCCAGTGGTCTATAGCAGACTCCCACCACGACATCACCCTTGTTGCTCACGCTTCGAAACTTAATCCACAGACTCTCAGGTTTTTCTGCAGTTTCATACTTGAGCTCTGAGCAGTCATGCTGCTCCCTTACATACAGTGAAACTCTCCCACCTTTTCTGGCCTCCCTGTCCTTCCTGAACAGTTTATACCCATCCATGACAGTACTCCAGTCATGCGAGTTATCCCACGAAGTCTCTGTTATTCCAATCACATCATAATTCCCTGACTTCTCCAGGACCTCCAGTTCTCCCTGCTTGTTTCCCAGACTTCGTGAATTTGTGTATAGGCACTTGAGATAACCCGCTGATTGCTCCTCGTTCTCAGTATGAGGCAGGAGCCCTCCCCTCTCACACGCTCCCGCTCGTGCTTCCTTCCGGTATCCCACTTCCCCACTTACCTCAGGGCTTTGGTCTCCTTCCCCCGGTGAACCTAGTTTAAAGCCCTCCTCACTAGGTTAGCCAGCCTGCTCGCGAAGATGCTCTTCCCTCTCTTCGTTAAGTGGAGCCCGTCTCTGCCTAGCACTCCTCCTTCTTGGAACACCATCCCATGGTCAAAGAATCCAAAGCCTTCTCTCCGACACCACCTGCGTAGCCATTCATTGACTTCCACGATTCGACGATCCCTCCCCCGGCCTTTTCCTTCCACGGGGAGGATGGACGAGAACACTTCTTGAGCCTCATACTCTTTTATCCTCCTTCCCAGAGCCACGTAGTCTGCAGTGATCCGCTCAAGGTCATTCTTGGCAGTATCATTGGTGCCCATGTGGAAAAGCAGGAAGGGGTAGTGGTCCGAGGACTTGATGAGTCTCGGCAGACTCTCCGTCACATCGTGAATCTTAGCCCCTGGCAAGCAGCAGACTTCTCTGTTTTCCCGGTCAGGGCGGCAGATAGATGACTCAGTTCCCCTGAGGAGAGAGTCCCCGACCACCACCACCCGCCTCCTTCTCTTGGGCGAGGTCTGGAGGGGCCATGGAGACTGACCTCCCACCTCCCCATTACAATGAGTCCCCCCAGGCCAGAGGCCCATGGGTGTGGGGCTGTGTGTGGAGGGGGGGCCTCTCTCTGCCCCAGTTCTGGGCTCCCACACACAGAGAACTCAGGGCCGGGGGGGCAGATCCAGCACCATCCAGCGGGACATTAAAAGCAGGATCTGCAGAGACCCCAGAGGAAACGCGGTGGGTGGAAAATTCCCGCCTCCCTTCCGCACATCCGGCTGAGCTTCCTCATGTCTCTCGGATGCCTTCTCGCTACTGAGAGGCAGGTGTGAGGGTCGACTGACGGGTTCTCGCCCCTCTTCCACCACTGCCCCCTGGATGGAGAGTGTGGGGTGAATACCCTGATGGGAAAGCGGTATCTTGGAGTTGAAACATTTGCATCCACAATCCTCCCCACTTTTTGCAACATAAAGGGGCAGGAAGGAGCAAGGGGCAGTTTGGAGACCCCCCCCCTCCCCGGCCCCAGTTCAACGGGGGGACATGGCAAGATGTGTGGAGCGAAGAGTTTGCAGACAGTCCCTGGCTCCCGGGTCGGGGGGCGGGGGCGGCGAACTGTGCAGACGGTCCCTGGGTTATAGAAGCTGGGGACGGGGAGCTGGCAGACGCTCCCTGGCTGGGGGGTGAGGCGTTTGCAGACGCTCCCTGGCTGGGTTGGGTGGGGGGTGAGGCGTTTGCAGACGCTCCCTGGCGGGGGCGGGGCTCGGGGGGTCACTGTCCCTCCCAGCCTGGCTCAGGGCTTCGCTGCTCAGAGACCGAGCGAGAAGGTCCCGGGGGTGCGGATCGGGCCCCAGTCGAGCCCCCTCCCCTGGGGTGCCCGGCCCCCCCGGACCCCCTTCCCCTCCGTGTCCAGGGCCCCCCACCCCCTGGTCTGGGCCCATCCCCCGACTCAGGGCTTCGCCCCCGCGGAGTCTCCCCGCCCTGGCTGTGGGGCCCTGCGTGCCGGGGCGGGTTTGGGGGTGTTTGGAGGGAGGTGACCCCGAAACGTTTCTGCTCCGACCCCCCCCCCCGCGATCCACCCTCCCTTTCCGCGCTTCTCCCTGCGTGGGTTTCCCAGGGGCCATCCCCGTGGCGCCCGGCCGGTGTGACGACACAAATCTCAGCCCTCCCCTTTTGCACCGGGGGGCACCGGCCCTGACCTGCTCCCCACAGGCTCCTGGGGTCCGCTGGGTCCCATGAGGGGTCGGAGCGCCCCACCCCCACCCCCGCCCCCGCCCCCGCCCTGCGGCTCCTTCGCACCCCGAGAAGCAGCTGCTGCAGCAGGAGCCGCCGCCTGTGAATCGGCCGAAGTTTCACGCCGACTCCCTTCCTCCGGGCGGGGAATTAGGCATCAGAGTTCAGTGCCGGGAACAGCCAACCGCCCCCGCTCCCCCTGGAGCCCTGCCCTGGCCTCAGCCCTTTCCCGGCCTACGGAGCTCAGCCCAGAGAGGCGGTAAATACCTGCGGGGGGGCACGTGGCCTGTCCTGGGGCTGGGAGTTGCAGGCAGATGAATTCAGGCGATGAGGGAGGCTCAGGTGTCTGGCGGGGAGGGGGGGGCGGGGAATTAGCTGCTGGCACAACTCCCCGAGGGCTCGCATGGATTCTCCATCCTGGGCCATGTGTGAAGCCGGGCGGGAGGTTTGTCTAGAAATCTGCCTACATTCCCTCCCCCCCGCCCCCCAGGTGATCCCAGTCTCCCCGTCCCACCTTCCAGCTGGGAATTCTCCAGGCGGCTGGAGTGGTGGCGAGCAGAAACATGGCTCGGAGAGTAGGGTTGGGAGCCCCTCTCAGTCACGGCAGCTCTGGCGTTCCTCGCCCCCATCCCACCCTCAGCTCCCCGCTCCTCCGCGGAGACTCCCTGTGCGCCTCAGAGCCAGATTTCTGCTGCGGTACAAATCAGCCGGCTGCCGTCTTCTTACCCCATCGTAAGGCAGCAAATCCAAGGCCCAGGCCGAACGGCTCGGGGGCATGGAGCAAGAACGCCGGGAGCCCCTGGGCGCGGCCAAGGGCTGGATTTCACCCCCGCTGGGGTGGGGGGGGTCTATGGCGGCTGCTCCAGCCTGGGGTGAAAGCTGAGTAAATAGCAGGGCCGTGTCCCTGCCAAGAACGGCCAGGAGCTGGAGCCTGCTCCACAAACCTTTGCTTCTCTGCAGGGCGACAGCGGGGAGAAGGGCGTAGCGGGGTTAACAACCCCCCAGTGACCGCCCCGGGTCCCCTGCACCCCCTGTCACTGCTCCAGGGGCCCCCCAGCCCCCTTGTTCTAACGCACGAGACCCCCCCATCTCCCTTCATTCCGTCTGTCCGTCTGACCCCTGCACCTCTCCTTCCTTCCATCTGTCCATCCATCCCCATATACCTCCCTATGTTTCTCTCTCCATCCCCCAACTGCCAGCTGTACCCCAGTCCCTGCCTGCCCCTCCCTGCCAGGGGCTGGCGCAGTTGGGGCAGAGCCGTGACTCTGATCTCAGGAGCTTGGGCCTGTGGGACTCCCTGCCACAGGACCTGGCTGAGCAGGGGGGTGGGGCTGGGGTTTTGGAGCCATCGCCGAGTGTGTGCGGGGGATGAGGGCACCCTGTGCCCATCAGTTTCCATGGGAACCCCATATCTCACCCCCCCCCACCTTCCCCTCACACAGATCCCCGACCCTGGAGCCGAGATGATGAGCTGCGGCCTCCTGACCAGCTCCAAGGAGCCGGGTGAGTCAGGGCTGCGGGGGACGGTGCCGTGATGGGGAGGGTGGCCCCATGGCTGACGTGGCTCCTCCCGCCGGTGCCCATGGGGGGCCTGTGGCTGATGTCCCCCTCCCCCCAGTGCCCCTGCACCGCAGCTCGGTGTCGGTGTTGATCGGAGGCTTTGCGGCGGACGTGGGCTGCCAGCTGCTCTACAGGAACGAGGAGCTGGGGCCCGTGGAGGCGGTTTTCAAGTTCCCTGTGGACGCTGAGGCGGCTGTTGACACCTTCCAGGCCTGGCTGCGGGGGGCCTGCATCCAGGCCCAGCTCCAGGAGAAAAGACAGGTGCTGGGGGGCAGAGGTCCCGGGGGGGAGAGAGGAGGGGGCTGGGCTGGGGGGATCTCGGGGTGACCCCATCTCTCCCAGCAGGTGCATGAGCTGTACAGGGATGTGCTGATCGGGGGGGCAGGGGATCTTGGGGGACAGGGGGATCTCGGGGTGACCCTGTCTCTCCAGCAGGCACAGGAGGTGTACGTGGAAGTGCTGGCCGAGGAGCAGGGGGATGTTGGGGGGCAGGGGAATCTCGAGGTGACCCCGTCTCTCCAGCAGGCACAGGAGCTGTACGGGAACGCGCTGGCAGGGGGATGTCAGGGTGACCTCGTCTTTCCCGGCAGGCACAGGAGCTGTATGGGGACTTGCTGGCCGGGGGGCAGAGCTCGTTCCTGCTGCAGCAGGAGGGGGTCGGGGGCGATGTGTTCAGCTGCTCCCTGGGGAATTTGCCCCCCGGGGAGGAGGCGATGCTGACCCTGAGCTACACCTGCGAGCTGCCACTGGAGCATGACGGGGCCGCCCGCTACGTGCTGCCGACCGTGCTGCACCCTCGCTACACACCCCATGGTGAGACCCACAGATCCCCCTGTCCCCACTCCACGCCCTCCGGTGAGACCCACAGATACCCTACCCGCATCACTGTGAGACCCACAGCACCCACCCATGTGCCCCATGGTGAGACCCACAGATCTCCCCATACTCCCTTGCACCCTGTACCCCCAGCTGTGTGCTTCCAGGCATGCTGCACCCCTTTGACATGCCTCATGTTGAGACCAGACCTATAGGTGCCCTCGGTCCCGCATAGCTCCCTGTACCACATAGCCCCCAGAACCCCAGCTACGCACCCCATGGTGAGTGACCCCGCAGCCTTTAACCCCCTGAAACCTCCATAGCCCCTTCTACGTACCCCACAGTGAAAGACCCACATAGCCCCCATAATGCCCAATAGGCCACTACTGTGTTCCCTGCGGTAAGTGCCCCCCCGCCAGGGTCTGCAGTCCCCACCCCAGGGTATGTGACCCACCCCAGCCATCCCAAAATCCCCTGATATCCCAGCCCAATACCCCCCATCCTCGCCCCCACTCTCCCAGCCCCCTGGCCCTCACTCCTGTGTCTCTCTCTGCAGGGTGGGATGGGGAGAACATCACCCAGGAGGTCCCGCGGGTCCTCCACGGGGAGCTGCCCTACACCCTGAGCCTGAGCGCCATGCTGCAGTCGCCCCACGGCATCGACTGCTCTCCAACTGTTCCCTCAGCCCCCTGAGCTATACCGCTGCCCAGGGAACATAACCGCTGCCCAGGTAAGGGCTCACCCGGATGCCTGGGTCCCAGCCATCCCCACTGGGGCAAGGGGGAGGGTTCTGGGGTGAGGGGTGGGTTCCAGGGAACGGGGCTGTGGGCTGGGGGGGAAGGTCCCACGGGGTGAGAGAGGTGGTGTAGGGCAGGGGGTGGGTCCCGAAAGGGGGAGCGTGGGTCAGACTCTTTGGGTGATTGCGGGGGTGGGGGATCGAGCAACACCAACGGTTCTGGGGAATTTCCCAATTTCTCTGGGGAAAATCTGGACAGGCTGAAATCTGCCAGTTTGGGGATGAAATCCCTGGCAGTCGCTGGGCTCTGTAAGTCTTTAGTTTCTGGGATTTTCCCTCGCCTTGTTTCTCAGTGGAAGTAAATGGAGGTGGGGGGACCAGGAAAATGTCACCCCCAAATTGGAAAAATTTACCCCCCCCCAAAATGTCAAATTTTTTGCAATTTTTCACCAGGAAAATCCAAGTTCCCGCGTTGGCCTTTGGGGTTGTTCTTCCTTCTCTTCTCTCCACCTAACCAGGGGGGTCCCAGTCAGCGTTCCCAGGGTCTGCCCCTCACCCCATCTCCATTGGGGGGTGCCGAGCCGGGCGCAAGAGCCAGCGGGACCCTGCCCCCCCAGGACCCGTGTGGAGGTGACTGTGTGTCTGTCGCCCCCCAGGTGTCGCTGGCCCAGGCCCCCTCGTGGGACCGGGACTTGGAGCTGCTGGTATTTTACGCGGAGCCACACAAACCCAGCGCGGTGTTGGCGGCCCAGCTGCCCGGATCCGATCCAGGTGCGGGAGGGGATCCTGAACCCTACTACCCCTGGGCGGGGGTGCAGAGGGGGATCCATGGGGTGAGGATCTGGGGAGGGTGAGGTAGGTGCTGAGCGGTGACATGGGATCGGGGGGGCCACGGGGCAATGAGGGGGATGATGGGGGAAAGGGGGGTCCTAGGACTGATGTAGGTGGGTGCTGGGGGAATCTGGGGGCAGGCGAGCGTGGGGGGACAGGAGCGGGGGGTCTTGGCGGAGCTGGCCTTGGCAGGGCGGGGTGTCTGGGAGCAGGCAGGCACTGGGGAGCACTGCAGGTTTGCGGGGCATGGGGGAGAACTGGGGATAGGGGAGCAGGCACTGGGGAGTTGGGTATTGGGGGTGGGGGGGATCTAAGGGGAGGGGGGTGGGGGGAGGGACAGAGCAGTGGGGGTGGATCTCTGGGGTCTCTGGGGGGCAGCTCTGAGTCATGGGGCTCTGAGGGGGCGGCTTATGGGGGCTTGACCCCATGCCCACCCCATTTGGGGGCTGACCCCCATCTCCCCGCAGGCTCCCTGATGGGCGACCCGGCCGTGGTGATGACCCTGCTGCCCAGAGTGCCCGAGGCGGTGCCGGCCCAGAGCCGGGCCGGGGAGTTCATCCTCCTGCTGGACCGCTCCGGCAGCGTGGCCTGCCCCATGGACGGCAGAGACCTGTCCCGCCAGCGCATCAAGAACACGAAGGTACGGCCAGACGGGAGGCTGCGCCAGATGGGCCTGTGGGGCTGCGCCGGGGGAGCAGCCGAGGCTGGCTGGGCCCGGGGGGCTGGCTCTCCATCCGTCTCTCTGTCCCCAGGAGACCCTGGTCCTCCTGTTAAAGAGTTTGCCCCTGGGCTGTTATTTCAACATCTATGGCTTTGGGTCTGAGTTTGAGTCATTCTACCCGTGAGTCCGAAGGGCAGGGAGGGGGCTGGCTGGTTTAGGGGGCAAGGCTGGTTAGCGGACAGAGGGTGTCTCTTGGTTAGGGGGCAGGGCTGGTTATGGGGCAGGGTGTGTCTGTGGGTTGGGGGCAGGGCTGGTTAGGGGCAGGGGTGTTGGTGGGTGAGGGGGCAGGGCTGGTGAGGGGACAGGGGTGTCGGTGGGTGAGGGGGCAGGGCTGGTTGGGGGACAGGGGTGTCGGTGGGTGAGGGGGCAGGGCTGGTTGGGGGACAGGGGTGTCGGTGGGTGAGAGGGCAGGGCTGGCTGGGGGCAGGGTGTCCCTGGCTCCGGCTGTCTCAGCCCCAGACCTGTCGGCGCCCCCCGCAGGCAGAGCGTGGAGAATACCCAGCAGACCAAGGCCGAGTCCCTGCAGCGCCTCCAGCTGCTCCAGGCTAACCTGGGGGGCACCGAGATCTTGGAGCCGCTACGAGCATTTACCGCAGCCCCTGCTGGGATGGGCACCCACACCAGGTGCCGGGGCCAGCCGGAGGGGCATCATGGGGAGGGCCTGGAGAGTGATTGTGGGGCCGAGGGGTGAAGTGGGGGGTGGCAGAGAGGGATGTGGGCCTGTGGGGACAGACTCACAGACTTTCAGGACAGAAGGGACCATCTCCTCTCCCGCCACCCCCGCATGACAGCCCCTTGCTCCCCCTTCCCCCCGTGACACTGCTCAGCCCCTCACTCCCCCCGGGGACAGCCCCGCCCTTCAGGCTGAGTCACCGGCACCCCCAAACCCTGAGTTACAGGCGTCAGGTCACGGCGACTCCCCGCAGTTGCTCCGGTTCAAACCAGTGAGTGCCCCAGGCTGCTGAGGGAGACCAGCCCCCTCGGGTCTCTGCCATTCTGAGCTGGGGGAAAATCCCTTCCCCACCCCACATGTGGGGGTCAGCTTGCCCGGAAGCTGTCTCTGTGGGCCATATGCCATTATAGGCCCCTCCTTGCCAGCCCTCCCTCCCCCCGGCCCCACTCCCCTCGGAGGCTGTTCAAGGGGGAGACCCTGGGAGAGGGGATCGGAGAGGGGCTGGGGGCCCTGTGGGGCAGCCGAGCGGGGCCAAGGGGTTGCTCGGAGAGGGACTGGGGCTCTGGGCCAGATGGGGGGCCGGTGCCCCTGGGGGTGTGAGCAGGGCATGGCAGGTAGCAACGGGGGGAGAGGGGGTATCTCTGTATAGAGCTGGGAGGGGCAGCGCTTTGTGCTGTGCCCAGCTCTAGGGGGTGCCCTGCAGCCCGGAGGGGCAGGGAGGTCACTCGTGGGGCGAGGGGGCGGGCGGGTCAGGAGGGAACTCCTGGAAAAGCGTCCACAGCAGTTGGTGGGTTCTTGTCTCCAGGGGCTGTTGAACAGGTGATGGGTGAGGGTTGGGGTCATGCCAAGGGGTTGGGGTCACAGAGATAGGGGAAGTCAGCAGTCCCCATCTGTCAGCACCTCAGGGTAGATCTCTGGGAGGGGAGGGATGGGGCTGGGGGTCTCTGGGAGGGTCAGTGGGGCAGACTCTCCAGGGGGCAGCTCCCGTTCCCAACAGGGAGGGGGTGTCTCCGGGGGTATTGGGGTCCCTGGCTCTGACAGAGTCTCTCCCCCCCTCAGCTGTTCGTGTTTATGAACGGGGAGGTAGAGAACACCCAGGACATCATCAGAGAAGTGCAGCGTCACTGGGGGACCCACAGGTACCTGGGGATGCCTAACCCCCGCCAGCCCTGCCCCCATTAGCATTGCCATCATGTGGACCCCTACCACCATAGTGCCCAGCATCTGCCCAACCCTTTGCCTCACCTTGCCTCCCAGCCCCGCCAGTATAGGGAGCCCCACCAGTCCAGCCAACTGGCCCCTCTCCAACTGCCCTGCCCCCCCAGAGCACTGGATGGACCCCACCAACTCTGCCCCTCCCCGTCTGGTCTGTGCCCCCCCCCCGCCCTTCTCTTTCGGCATTGGGGACGGGACCTCCACAGCTCTGATCAAAAGCATCGCCCGGGCAGTCGGGGGCAGCGCCGAGTTCATCACCAGCCAGGACTGCACGCAGCCCAAGGTGAGAACCCAGCAATCCTGGATCCCAGCTCCCCCACTCTAGCCTACGAGACCCCCTCCCCTCCAGAGCTGGGGATAGGACCCAGGAGTCCTGGCCCACCGTGTGTATGCCGGTCCCCCACCAGGTGCTGCAGTCTCTGAAGCGGGCCCTGCAGCCGGCGGTGACCGGGATCTCACTGAGCTGGGATCTGCCCCCTGGGATGCAGGCCGAGCTGCTGCACTGGGACCCTGAGGTGATCTTTGCTGGGCAGCGGTGCCTTGTCTACGCCCAGCTCCGTGGGCCGCCCCAGGTGAGAGAGCAAGGTCCCCGCACTGGGATGCCCCCAGGGCTTGGGGTCATTGACTGAGCCAGTAGCCCCACAG
This sequence comes from Chelonia mydas, assembly GCF_015237465.2. Lineage (NCBI taxonomy): Eukaryota > Metazoa > Chordata > Testudines > Cheloniidae > Chelonia > Chelonia mydas. The sequence goes on along the minus strand of NC_051254.2, from coordinate 34,173,176 downwards.
TCCCCTCCTGGGCAATAACTCTGACCCCCAACGATGGCCATTGGCTGGAGCTCCCTGTGCTACCCCAGCCCCATTGTTCTGAATGGGGATTGTTAACTCTGACCCCTAACGATGGCCATTGGGCTGCAGGTCTCTGTACTAGCCTGGCTGCATTGATCTCAGGGCAGGTCTACACTACAAATTTTCATCGGTGCAGCTGCACTGCTGTAGCATGTCTGGTGAAGACGCTCTCAGCCGACGGGAGAAGTTCTCCTGCCGACGTAGCACTGTCTGCACGGGGGGTAAGGTCCGTGTAACTACGCTGCTCATGGGTGTGGATTTTTCATGCCCTTGAGCAATGTGGTTCTACCAAAGTATGTAGTGTAGACGAGACCTCAGTGGGGATCGATAACTGTGACCTCTAATGATGGCCACTGGGCTGGAAGTCTCTGTGCTACCCCAGCCCCATTTTGCTCAATGGGGATTGTTATCTCTGGACCCTAATGACGGCCATTGGGCTTACTAAGCCAGCCCCCCCACTGGTGTTAATTGGGTGTATTTGCCCCCTTTATTCAGTAAGCTGGGTCTGAGGGGTCCCAGGGCATCTTCTCCGCCCTTGCATTCCACCTCTGACCACCTTTCTTTCCCCGTAGCCCCCAGACATTCCCATGGGGGGCATCACCCTTGAGTACCGCATCCAGGACCAGACCTACAAAGAGACCCTGCAGTTCTCCCTGCAGCCACAGGATGGAGACAGGTGACAGAAATGCTTCCCTGGCTCCCATCCCCCACCCCAGGCAGCTGGGTCCGCCCCCCCGCACCCCTCCATGTCCTCACCCCAGCAGAACAGAGACAGGATGGGACCAGCCCCCCTTCTGTGACCACTAGACCGCACTCCCTTCCCGGGGCCAGGATAGAACCCAGGAGTCCTGGCACCCCCCCCCACATCCCGCTAGACCCTGCTCCCCTCCCCCAGCGGCTGGAACCCAGGTGTCCAGGGCTGACCCCGTGAATCTCTCTCCCTGGCACAGGCTGCCCGTTCACCGGCTGGCAGTCAAGTCGCTGCTGCTGGAGCTGGAGGGGGCCGTGGGCACGGGATCAGAGGGGGACGGGCGCCGGGCACTAGAGGCCAGCCTGAGCTCGGGGGTCGTCTGCTCCCTCATGGCCTACGTGGGGGTGGACATGGAGCAGGGGCAGCTGGTGCAGGGGCCGCTGGTGAGACGGGATGTCCCGCTGGCAGGTAACCCCTGAAGGGGCTGGGGCTCCTGGCGCCAGGGGGGGACCCAGCATGTGGGGGGAACTGTGGTGGGAGGGGGAACCTGGCACTGAGGACACTACGGGGAGGTGGGGGGAACCTGGCGCCAGGGAGGGGGGGAATTCAGGGAGGGATCCCAGCACGGGGGGATCCCAGTGTAAGAGGAGGGGACCCAGAAGCATGCGGGGGGCGTCATGCTTATGGGGTAATGACCCTTTGCCCCTCTCCCTGCCCCCGTGACTCCCGGGGGCTATGCTGCCCCCTCCCTGCTCCAGGGCGACGACGACTCCAATCCCCATACCTCTGGGGCATGAGGAGAGCAGGGACGCTGGCAGGGTGAGACGGGGAGTAGCCTATGGGGGTTCTCCCCCCGCCCCGCCGGAAGAGTACGACCTGTGCCAGACAGACGGACAGAGGCAGACAGGCATGCGGAGACCCAGAGTCAGACAGGGACAGAGACCGAGAATCAGCCGACAGACCCAGACGGGGACAGGACGGAGAGACGCAGAGAGAGAAACAGATCCAGTCAGACAGACCGACCCAGACAGAGGCAGGGACAGGAGGGGGGGGCACATTGCTGTCATGAGCAGACCTGGCTAGTAGGGGTCTCTCGCCCCCCAGCATCCTGCCCTCATCCATGGAGCGCAGCACCCACCCCTGCATCCCCTGGGGCTGGAGGAGGGGTCCTGGCTGAGGGGAGAAGAATGGGGCTGTGGGGACTGGATCTGGGGGTCGCAGCCAGGGGGGAAGGGGCAGGAGCTGGGAGATGGAGCTGTGGGGAGAGGAGGATGGGGCTGGGTGTGGGGGGTCCCAGCTCGGGGAAAGGGGCTAGGGGGTCTGGAGGAGGGGTCCCAGCGGTGCGTTGGCTCTAAGTGCCGGGGGGCGGGGCGGAATTCTCTTCCCTCCCTTTGCTTCTCTGGGTCTGTTTGCGTGTCCGTCTGTTTCTCTCTCTCTCTCTCTCTCCGTCCATCTGCTCCCTAAATTTGTCCCATGACTTGGCTGCGGCACGTGAGTACCACGGCCACGCGTGCCTGCAGCTCCCGAAGTCCAGCACTGGCCATCGCCTCCCTCGGAAGCGCCTGTCCTGGCTCCGTGGCCTCCCAAAGCTCAACCTGGGGGTGGGGTGAGCCCAATACAAGGGCAGACAGTCCTGCAATCAGGGGGCCCCGCCGGAGAAGGCACCCCAGAAAGGTGAAGGGGGGCAGGGGCTGGGAGTCAGGACTTCTGGGGTGGGCAAACGCCAGGGTGACACTTCATCAGGTTAGAGACCCATGTGCCCTGAAGGTCACGGAGCTGTGCAAGTCTTTAAAAACTACATAGAAAACGAAGGAAATTCCTGGGTGAAAAACCTTGGTGTCGCTGAGGGAGGGGGAATTCTTGGGTGTTTTTTTTTAAGTGTCGTGAAGCAAATTATCTCGAAAGAAAATGAATAAATAAATAAGGAAACCCCCAGGCAAAAAACTCTGTGAAGGTGGAATTTGGGGTGTGAGTTTGGAGTGTGTGGGGCGGGGCGGGGATCAGTAGTTTTTTGTCACAGGAATATCTCTGAGCAGTTTTCTCTGAAATAAACCCAGAGGGAAATTCCCAGGCAAAAAAACCTTGTGAAGCTGGGTCTGAGCTTGGAGGTTTGTACAGGCGAGTTCAGGGGCAAAAGTCTTTCTTGGCAGCTTCTGGTTTATAAACGAAGAAACCCACAAAAGGCAGAAATTTTAAAGTGAAGGTAAGCTTAAAACCTGCATTTGGAGAGTCTGGAAATACAAAGTGACTGTAGCCCAGATAACGTTAACTCTGCCCCGTAAGGCTGGCCCATGCATGGCTATAATATCATATAGATTCTGTAACATCCCATCCCCCGCTACCCCTTTAGACTCTTGTGTCTCTCTCCGGACATAGGTCTGCATCGCAGGTTGTAGTGGGGGATGATCCCGGGGTCAGACTGTGTTTGAGAAACACTGTGGGGTCATGGAATTAATGCCTGGGCAGGAACATTCCGCTATTGGACAGCCAGCCAGACCAACCGGATCTTTGCTTGTCCAAACACGGCCTCCTTTTGTCGTAATGGCAGTTTTCTCTTCGCTAGACAATCCTGAACGCAAACAGGAGCACAGTGATTGGCTTAATTCTTCATTTCCTCTCTGCCTAGGTCCAGACTAGAGCTGGTCAGACATTTTCCAGCTGAACAGTGCTGTGTTGGCAAATGCAATTCCGTGGTGAAGGCTGAAAGGTGGAATCAGGCAGCAGATGGAGGAAGTTTGCCCCGTGCTGCGTGTTGTGAATCCCTCCCCATTCACCAGCTGCTGAATTCTCTACCACAGGAAGAAATGCTTCAAAACCTGACCGTCCATCTTCACGGTTAATGCTCATGCTGTGTCCATCCTGGGCAGCACCGGGCCCTTCTCAGGACTCAAGCAAACCATGAAAGACCTCAGGTGGTTAATTCCCTGGAAAGAAAGTGCTGTTTTTATCAAGAAACTGCAGGAACATAAGGAAGAAGCAAACAGTTTTCCCACTTCATGTTAGCCAGCACTGACCTCCTTTGAACAGCTTTCACCATATGACTCTGTGCTGGGCGGTGTCCCTATTTCAGCCTTTCCGTGTCTGAGAAGGCAACTCAACAAATTCAATTTACAGCCACATTGCGCAGCGACTCCAGGGAAGGATTAAGATACCAGGTAATGGATTAATTGCCTTAAGGCCTGAAGGAATGCTGCCCTGGGACTGAGATTTCCCCAAAGGCCGGATGCAATTCAGAGATCTTAATTCTCACTTCCCGCTATGAATAGGGGAACTTCAATACCAGCGGTGACACCCTGGCCCCATTGAAATCAGAGGGTGTTTTGTCTTTGACTTCAGCGGGCACAGTATTTTAGCCCATATTACTAGGCTTTTGCAAATTAAACCCTGTGGCTGGGATTTTGGAAGAAGTGATTGAGGCACCCAGTTCCAGGGGATTTGTCCTCTTTGAAAACGCCAACCTCCTATCCTGGTCCAAACCCACTGAAGTCAGAGGAATGGCTCTTTCAGAGAGAGCTGGGGAACCAGCTCCCATTGAAAACTCCAGCCGGATTGAGTCTTTCCAGTGGTCTTTAGATAAACTCCGTTGGTAGAAGCTGATTGCCTAGCTCCCTTCGGCGCCTTTGGATATCCCAGCTTCCAGCTGACTCCAGTGGACTTTGAAGCAGACCCAGACTGTATTTCTGAGCCTTTAGATAGATAATAGAAAATCCACACACAGAATAACTAAATAAAATCATACTTCCGTCTGTACTCACACGTATGTGACCATAAACAGCCTCACGTACTGTAGCACACCCATTAATGTATGAACCCTCCAGCCTGTAATGCACCATCCGTGCCCATCTGGTCCTGGGTCCTAGGTCCTCTCCTTGGCTCTGGCTGGGCTTGGCATGCTAGCGACTAGAGCAGGGGACTGGCCCATGGCGTTTCCGGGTTCTGTTTTGGTTCCTGGAGGCAAATGTGGCCTAGTGGGTTGAGTAGGGGGGACTAGGACTCAGGACTTCTGGCTTCTACTGTGTTAAAAGCATCACAGAGAAACCATAATACAGACAAGAAACCGATGTAAACACACTGAGCATAGCAGGAGTCACCCGTCCGTCTTATGGGGCCCCAGCAGGTCCGAGTCTTTCCAACGCTTCCGCCAGCCCAGAAGGTCCTGTCCGTCGATGGGTCCGAGTCAGTTCAAGCTCATCCTTTCAGAGCAAAAGTCCTTTCTTTGCTTCCTCATTTCTGGAAAAGCCAGCTTGACCCAATGTGTGCGAACCCCCCAGAGGGCGTCGAACTTCTGTGGAGCGTATCAGTCTCCGATGGGGTGTCTACACTGCATTGTAAACCCAGGCTTGTGGACTCGGTGTTTCCAAGCCCATGCTTGAGTGTCCACATTGCTTTGGAAGCTTGGGTTTACAATGCTGGACCTGGGTCTCACAGCTGTGCTAATATGTCCATACTGCACTGTGCAGACCTTCTGACTCGGGTCTGCCCCTTGACCCGCGTCCACACTGCACGATGACAGGGCTTGGACCCGACTCGCAGTGGGAATCGGGCTCTGACCCATCCCCGTAGCAGCATCCTAGGACCCTGGCCCTCAGTGCTCCCTGCTCTGAGTCAGATTGACCTGTGTGCATGCAGAAGGGGGCCTTGGGCTCAGACATGAGTCAGAGCCCGGGCGTAGGGTACAGTGTAGACATAAATGGTGAGTTGCTTTGCTTTACTCACCCCTCCCCTGGTATTTTTGGTTCCTGGAGGAGCTGGCATAGCCCTTCCCCTTGGAGTTATGTACAATTGCTGGCCCACAGTGATACATAAACTTAATACAGTGTGGTCCCCAAAATATTGATGGGGTGTGATATCTAAGACTGGCCTGCAGAGAGCATCCCAGTGATGCACTGGATTGGGGAACGTGGGTGCTGAGTTCAATTCTAAGCTCTATCACCGAATCATAGCGTGACCTTGGGTAAGTCACTTCATTGCTTTGTGCCTCAGTTTCCCCTTTGAAAAATAGGGATGAGGATGAGGATGATATTCCCACTTCCAGTTGTGTTATGAGGATAACTCGAAAAATACTTGGGAGTCGGATACGACAGTGCTGGGTGCGGTATAATACGGTAGATACATGAAGGGTTACATCTTTGTCAGTTACTGAAGCAGAAATAGTTATGAGCAAGAAACTTTACTTATCAAATGTATATTTCACACCTCCTCTTGGAATAAATCCTTGAATCTTTGAGTCAGCGAGAGTAAACCTAGATCATCCCTGACAGGTGTTTGTCCAACCTGGTTTTAAAAACCTCCAGTGACGGGGATTCCACAACCTCCCTTGGAAGCCTGGTCCAGAGCTCGATTACCCTGAGAGAGAGAGAGTTTTTCCTAATATCTAACCTGAATCTCCCTTGCTGCAGATTAAACCCATTGCTGCTTCTCCTCCCTTCAGTGGCAATGGAGAAAAATGGATCACTGTCCTCTTCAGAACAGCCCTTCGCTTATTGGAAGCCTGTTGGCAGGTCCCCCTCAGTCTTCTGGTCTCAAGGCTAAACATGCCCAGTATTTTAACCTTTCCTCACAGGTCAGGTTTTCTAACTCTTTGATCGTTTTTGTTGCTCTCCTCTGGACTCTCTCCAATTTGTCCACTTCTTTCCTTAAGTGTGGTGCCAAGAACCGGACACAGTACCCCAGCTGCGGCCTCGCCAGGGCCGAGTAGAGCAGGACAGTTACCTCCCGCGTCTTACATACGACCCTCCTGTTAATACAGCCCAGAATGCGACCAGTGCTAGGGCCTGTGTTACACCCGAGGGAAGATGAGATGGTCCCATAGTTTCCAAGGCCAGAAGAGACCAGTGAGTCATCCCTTCCCATCCAGTCTCTATAATGCTGCTTCCTTCTCATTCCTTATCCTTTGCTGCCCTGTGGCGACCACATGAAGCAACCAGAATTTCATGGACATCTGCTGTATTCTCCATCTTTTCTCTTTACCGGATCGCTTCCAAATGCTTCCCATTTGTCAGTCAAAACTCCTAAGCAGCAAGGGCTGGTTGGGGCGCTTGGACTGTGGATGGGATCGCAGCGCCCCAGGCACCCGCCAAGATTTGCCTTTGTATTAAGTCACCAGCAGGGAAGGCACATAGGCCTCAATCCTGGTGAAATAGGGCCAGTGGGAGGTTGGCCTTTGATCTCAGTGGGGACAGGTTTTGCCCCCATTGTCTATCTTCTGAGCACTGTCGTGTCTGAGCACACGCAGGGAGGAGATGAGTCCAGTGGAGCTACGGCCGGGTCACAGCACCTGGGGATCTGCCCAGTGACTCCAATGGAGCGACGGCTGATTGTGGGCCAGATCCTCAGCTGGAGCCATAGTTTAAGGTTGATATTTTCCAATCCTGACAAGGTGATTTGGACACATAATTCCCATCACATTTAGTTTGAAAACATCAACCTAAGCGACGCGCTCAGTGCCACAGGGCGTCTGAGGCAAAGCCAGGAACTGAGCTGGGAGTGCCGAGGGCCAGTCCAATGCCTCCAACACACGATCAGCCGTCACCGCCACGCTGGGGTCAGTGGGTGAGAGTCTCTGGCCTGTGCTATGCCCAGAACAGACTATATCCCAGGGATCCCTTCCGGCCTTGGAACAGCTGGGAATCAGTCTCCTGGCAAAACTGTGATCCGTGGCTGTTCAAAACAATCGTTTAGCATTAAGCGCCCTGCTCCTCAATGAAAATTGCAACCTCTGCTTTTCCCAAATGAACAGCTTTAGGAAGATTGATTTGTGGCCAACATTTTCAAATTTGGGGACCTAAAATTAATAATAATTAGGCACATGAATCCGACTGAATTTCAATGGGATTTGGACATCTAGCTTCTATAAAGCTGCTTTCAAAGTGCCAAACTTAGCTCTCATCTGGCACAACTGTAGGCCCCAGCCCCATTTGGCGAAACTGAGGCACAGAGAGGAGATGGGTCACACTGTCAAAAGCATCTAATCCTAGTATCCAGAGGGACAGGTTTTTAAAGGTATTTAGGTGCTTTGTGGAATTTTCACAAGTGCTTAAAGAAGTTAGATGCCTAACTCCCCTAGAAATGAAGAGAAATTGGGCATCCAAATCCCTTTGGCAGTTTGAAAATCTTAGCCTTAAAGTCTCTATTTTAGTATGGTTGTGTTTTTCATAGAATCATAGAATCATAGAATATCAGGGTTGGAAGGGACCCCAGAAGGTCATCTAGTCCAACCCCCTGCTCGAAGCAGGACCAATTCCCAGTTAAATCATCCCAGCCAGGGCTTTTTCAGGATTGCTGGACAGCTCTGGCGCGTAGACAGGTCACTGAGAAATGCAGGTGCCCAACACACCTACAAGTCTGGCCACTTTGATTAGTAGGGATTTTTGCTGGCTAACTTTAGGCACCTGAGTTTGAAAACTTTTGCCTAAGTGATTTGGCTGAGGTCGCAAAGAAAGTCCGGGCCAGCTCCGATATTAAAGCTACGGTCTCTGGATCCCCATCACGTGCTCCAAACTATTCTTATGAATTCTTCTTCTTCTCCAAACTTATACCAATGAGACCAAGGTTAGAAACTGACCTCTGGAGACAAATCAGGGTCTCAGATACCCCAATGCATTAGCCCCATTTAAGTCACAGAAGGTGAATTCTGATTCACACTATGAAGACCCAGATCTATAACAGAAGTTTAACATTTTTGGTGATATATTGCTCTGTGTGCATGTGTATATGTGAGGAAGGGGGAATTTTTGGTAATATTTTTATGACCTCACTGTGTGCCTCGGTTTCCCCTCTATGGCACATGGTTACCCAATGCGGGGAAAAGGACTCTGTGTCTTTTCAGGAAAGGCTAAAAGACAGAGGAGTGTGCGTCAGCTCCCTGTCTGGGTGGCATGAAGAGTAGTTAAGAAACTGGTTGAAACTGACCCAGATGAACAAGGGGGCCGGAGAGACAATGCCAGCGGTGCCTGGATTTCCCCCCTTCTCGCAGGGAAGCTGAGCAAAGACACACACCTGCCAGCTGGAGAACGAAGGACTGGGAAGGGGTGAGCTGGGGGGTGAGAGGTGACTTCTGGACACTCTCTCTCCTGGGAACTGACTACAGAGGTTCGACAGACACACAGACACAGCCTGGACATGGGGTTCACTGCGGCTGGGCGGGGCCCGGGGCTGACCAGAACAGACGACGTTTTCACCTTCATTTCTCTGTGCTAACCTAAGAGCTTCCTAGGCTGTGTCCACGTGACTAATAAACCCGGCTGTTTTGCACACGCTGCCCGAGTGTCACTGCGAATCCTGGGGGAGGCGCCCGGGTCCCTGCACAGTGGACACGTCTCTCTCAGGAGTCTGGCTCCGCTGGACAGAGCTCACGGGATGAAGCAGGGGGGCTGGAGCCCCAGAGGGTCAGTCCAGGAGGTGGTGAGGCCACGTGGCCTCCCCTGAAGGGAGAGTGAGACCCTTTGGGGGTCTGGCCCATCGAAGGGGATCCTCCAAGGGACTGTTCCAAAGCTGGGGGCGCAGCACGGATCCTGTGGATCTGGGACAGTATGTGTGTGAGGGTGTTCCCCCTGCAGGAGGCTGTGGGATCTCCTGTGTATTTGTGTGTGTGTGTGTGTTTTGTTGTTGTCCCTTGCTGGAGGGAATGAGACCTGCTCAGTGTGTGGGTGAAGGTGCATGCATCCCTGCTGTCCTCTTCTCTCGCTTGGGTGTGGGGGGGTGTGTGTATTTCCCTTCTGCGCCCTCTTGGAAGGAAGGACACTTGTCCTGTGAGAGTGGGTGGGTGAGGGGGGAGAAGTGCAAGCTGCTTTGTGATGCATGGAGACAGCTCAGTTCTGGCCTGGGCCTGGCCTGGCAGGGGCTGCCGGAGCTCAGAACTCCACAGAAATACCAGAGCTCTGAGGATGCAGGGCCTGGGCCAGGCTCCTTCGCCTGCGTGCTGCAGACAGGACAGGAGCACTGCAGGAGGAGAGCTGCCGGTCACAACTATGGTGCATTGACAGAGCTCTGGTGGGGAGTGAACTTGGATCGCAGAGGGTCAGGACGGATGGGAACTGTCAGCGCTGTGTGTTTGGGGCAGGGCAGCAATGACAGCTCCTTGCTGTGATGTATGGGCAGCGTTAGGACGGGCACAACAGGGGTATTGTCAGTCAGGGCTGAGATCCGTCAGCAGAGCTGTCAGGGAGTCAGGGTTGGGACCGCAGGGGGCTGCGGGTCGGGATGGAGGGGCAGCAGCACAGCTGTGTGTGTGTGAGCCCAGAGATGGAACGGGGAGGGGGAGGAGGGGGCTGTGGGTTAGGACCGAGGACATCGGCAGAGGTAGGGGTTGCGGGCAGGACAGCAATGCCCGTCAGTCACTGAGACCTAGAAACCCGGAATTGCCATTTGCTCACTGCCCCTGGGCCGTGACGCCTTTGCTAACCTCGTGGGAAACTGAGGTTTGTGTACATGTCTGTTTCACTGCAGCCCCCCCCCCCCCACACACACACACATTCCCTCACTACCTGAGGGTCTGATGGAATTTACGAAGGGGGGGATCACCTGTCATGGGCACTGGGAATGAACGGCTTGACTCCTTTGGCTTTACCCATCGGGGCTATCTGCCATAGGAACAGACCTGTCCCTTCCTTTGTCTAACTTTAATCAATGGTTCTGACTTTCTGTTCTAATCAGCCCCCACGAGACTGCCACCGAGACTGGCATTTCCCAGCAGGGTTGCCATTCTAATGGCCCGCGGCGGGACGCATTAAAGCAACGAGTAACTTTGTTTCTGCTGCTGGCCCGTAATTCCTCAAGAGGGTTGTCAGCTCTCCGGGCCGGGCCCAGCCCTGTGCTGGGCTGAGCCCTTCTCGGAGTGCTCATTAAGACATGCGAAGTTCTAATGACCAGTGTGTCCTCCTGTCGGTCTCCGTACACTCACAGACGCTGCAAGGCAAAGAGGAGAGAGTTCTTTTTAGAAGGAGCTTTGCTAACAGGAATGGTTTTAATGAGCACAGAATGAAGCGGTCTTGTGGGTTAGGTTTTTTTTTGTTTGTTTTTTTAAATATTTTTGTCCTAAGCAGAGCGTCAGTGAAATTAATGTGTTTCTAATGAAATGGATCCAGGCTGTACAGAAGGTCACCATCGCCTCCTGCAGCACCCCTTGCAGCTGAGCGGGGCTCTGCTGGGTGCTGCCTCTGTCTTCCCCCTGGAGATCACTTTGACTTTAAGGCTAGTAGGGACCATCATGATCATCTGGTCTGCCCTCCTGCACATCGCAGGCCACAGAACCTCACCCACCCACTCCTGGAATAGACCCCCAACCTCTGGCTGAGTTACTGAAGTCCTCAAATCTTGATTTAAAGACCTCAAGTGACAGACAATCCACCATTTACACTAGTTCAAGCCAGCAAGTGACCCTGCCCCGTACTGCAGAGGAAGGTGAAAACCCCCCAGGCTCTCTGCCAGTCTGACCTTGGGGAAACCCCCCCCCCCCCCCAAAACCTGCATGTTTCCACGTCAACTTTTGAATTAATCACACATGTATCTCTATGAGTTAATGCTCCATTCACCTTAGTTCATAGCACTGTCAGGGTGCTCACGGCAAGAGAATTTCTCCTGTCTCATGCCAAGGAGAATAAACACATGCAAAAAAAAAAAAAAAAAAAAACAAACAAACATTGATATAATATCCCCTCTATTAGGGTTGGATTTTCAAAAGGCTTTGAGAGGGATTTAGAGGCCCAGCTCCCCTGGAATTTCAGCTGGCCCTCGTGACCCTCTTTGACAATCCTGGGCTCTATCATTTTCTTCACTAAATTGGTGTTTATATCATGGGAGGCAGTGGCTGGGGAGCTGGGAGCCTGCTGTCTATTTGCATGCCTACCACTGACCAGCTGGGTGACCCTGAGCAAATCACATGACTCCTCCGTGCCTCAGTTTCCCCATCTGCAAAAGGGGGTTAGCCAGGCTTCTCTTTCTTACAAGGACTTTGAGCTCAAGAAAATTGCACTGGGTATGTGGGTGTGATGGGGTGTCCACCCCACACAAGCCCTGAGTGGGTTAATGTGGGCTGGGAGGGGCCAATTAACCTTTGATGCTGCACCTGGAGGGAAACCAGGGCTTGATAGGGCCTAATGGCAGGTGAAGCCCAGCTGTGGGAGGAGCTGGGCTAGCATTATCAAGCCAGGAAGCCCATGCAGGAATGAGCTACTGGGAGGCAGGATGTCTGCAGTTGTTCCTTGGAGAGAAAGGGAGTTGGCCTGGGACAAGGAGGAGATCCAGGGGGATAAAGAAGCTCTGGACTTGTGTCCTGAGCCAGGGAGTCTGACGAGAGCTGTAGAGGAGTGAAGTAGTGAAGGGGCGTGGAGGAAGCTCCAGGGGTGAACCCAGAGGAAGGCAAGGAGATAGAGCGCTGGGCTGCAGCAACCGGGTCTGAGACTGAGCAGGCCTCGCGTGCTAGTCAGAGGGTACTTGAGTCCCCCTACCGGCAAAGTGGCCCAGGACCTGGTGTTGGGACCCGAAACTGCCTGAGAAGGCAGATGGACAGCTTGTTGGCTGGGACTGCGTTACCCTGGGATGCCACATGGTGACCTGGCTGGAGGGCTGAGTCACAAGAAGGGAGCACCCTGAGTTATAGGGAGGGGTAACAATGTGAGCAACTAATGGAAGAGGGCACCAGATGGGGTGAGAACTGATTCCCAGACCCAGCTAGGAGGAGATGTGCCTGGGGTGAGTCACTCCCTTTACAGAGAGATCAGGCTGAGATTTCAAAAGTGCTGAGGGGATTTGGATGTCCACAACCAGCTGAAAGGCAGTGAAAGTCTGTGTGTGTCTGTACTAAGGTCAGGGCTAGCTCATGTGCATTTACAGAGATGTCCTGCTCACTCCAATTTATGGTCCCCACACAGCTCTGTAGTATTTTGGGGGGGAAGGGCCTTGCCTGCCTGTGGGGGTCTGACCCCTTCTTCTAGTCTCCTCCTACGTGAATCAGGTTCAGGTGGAGCTTGCCTTTCTGTGGGCCAGGATCTGGGGAGCCCTTGCCCCTCTGGATGGGGGAGCTGAGAACAGGCAGGCTTGGGGCATGCACCAAGAACACACTACGGAGAAGGGGGGTGCTTGACACACCAGAAACCCTCCAGCCCTGGGGAGGAGAACCCCCACTAAAGTGAACGGGGGCAGTTCACGTGCCTCAGAGCTGTGCTTTCAGGCTGTACTGAGCCCTCCTGGGTGTTCTCTTTCAGCTGAGAACCTCTCAGGGAGATGAGTGGGCCACTTCCCACCTCTCTGAGCCCAATCTGCTGCAGATAGTTGGGTGGATCCCCTCCCCTTCATTCTCCTCCTGCTTCATACAGTAATGGAGTGCCAGGGCAGCTCTGCCCTAGCCAAGGTTGGGAAGCCCTTCTTGTTAAGTGGATGACTCCAAGTGCTCTAAAATTCACATGCTTATGCAGACTGTCTTAAAACTTGCTATAGCAGTCCTGGTAGCAACTGCAAACATTGCGAGGCACTGCTATTGCACTAAACCAGTGGTTTTCAGCCTGTGGCCCACAGAACCCTTTGGGGTCCGTAGTCTGCGTAAGATTTCCAGAGGGGTGCATACCTTCCTTGGAAATTTTTTAGGGGTCTGCAATGAATAAAGGTTGAAAGCCACTCCACTATAACCAAAGTATGTGGAGGAACACTGCAGAATCACAGAGCAACCGTGTGGCTGAGGGGAAAGCTCGTGCCCTTCCATACCATTGCGTTCAGCAAAACTCAAACTTCGGGTAAGGTAAAAGCCTGCGTCACCTTAACTCTGCCCTCAGTGCGTGCTTCCCTGCCCCCATGACCATAATACACACGCTGCCTCTCTGCCTTGTCACGGCAATGGACGGGTATATCTACAGCTGCCTGGCCCTCAGTGCTGAGCCAGGCCCTGTAAAATGTAACCAGACTTTTACAACTATGATGCTTCTCAGGGTGCCCAGGGCTGGGAGTCACCTTGTTACCCCCTGCCTCCAGCACGAGGGAGTCCTGCCTGTGCTGGCTGAGTGAGAGCACCGGACACAGCTGGCCGCTCAGACGCTCTCCTTTGGTCTCCACCAGCCCTGCAGCCTCACAGTCGATGCGCCCTAGCTCCTGAGTCCCTTCAAAGTGTCCCCTTCTGGCATCCACCCCGATCGCTGGGTTCCTTAGTTTCATCTTTCCGCCCCCGGTCCTCTGTCACACAGCACTTGAGTTCAGTCACAGTAAAACAAAAGGGAATTTATTTAAGAAAGAACAGAGATTCACACAGAAACAAGTGTGAGTGACAGAAGCAAATGGCTACATACAAAACAAAATCATAAAGCACAAACTAGGGCCTAAGCTTACTCATGGTCACCTTTCCTATCTAATAAAGTAGATTCTCACCCCAAAGTTCAGTCTGTCACAGGGATTGCTGGCCCCACGGAGCTAGGACCTGGTCTTTCATAAAGCACCCCTGCTCGGCCAGGTACTTCCTCAGTGAACGAGTGCAGTCTCTTTCTCCTGTCATGTACGGAATCAGTCTTTTGTCTTTATTCCCAGACAGGGCCATCCCCTCGCTGCCATTTTGTCTTTTTTGCTTCCACGGGGTTTTGGTGTTTATAGTGTCTTTGGCTTTGATTGTTCTGGATTGGTAGACAGTTGAGGGATACATTACCTAAAAGATGAGCCAGGGAGGGATGACAACTCCCTCCCTGTTAAATGGTCCATCACCGAGACACGATTCCCTGCGGACTAACTCTTACTCCAAGACCGTAAGGGCAAAACTTTTAGTATAGCTACATTATTCCCTTTATGTACACCTCGCAATAATGGAGTATTGGTACGTTACAAGCTTTCAGTAGACACCTTGGATGCTACCCTTTATGGATAAACACCATGAAGGTGATGTATTAGTTGTAGTGAGTTTGTCAGGTCTGAGACAGGAGTTGCTTGTAAACAGCAAACTCTTTTCCAGTTGGCACCAAGGGGCCCCTGTGTCACAATAACCCCTTCGCTGTTGCATGCATGATACCAACTAACCCTATACTTTCCCTACCCATAATTAAAGCCGTAGACCACTCTCTCATCCTATCTCACTGCTGTCAATACCCGTTCCAATACAGAATCATTTAGGTCAGTGGGTTTCAAGCTTTTTTTCATTTGCGGACCTCTAAAACTTTTGAATAGAGGTGCAAACCCCTTTGGAAACCTTAGACATAGTGTGCGGATCCCAGGTTGAAAACCACTGATTTAGGTTGTGTCAATAGCAGGGCACTGGGGTCATCTTGCCCCGGGCACACATCCCTTGGTAAATGGTTCAGAGTTGCTCCAAGACAGGGGTAGGCAACGTGTCCGTACACGGAGACAAGTGTCTGTAGTAAAAATTGTGATGTCCATGGCAATTGGAATCTGGGTTGAATGACTGAAAGACATAACCCTTCCTGCAATGTCTGTCACTAAGTCCAGTAATTTTGTCAAGTGTCCGTCGCACTACATGGTGGTGCTGACCTGTGCTCCAAGAACGATTTGGGGATCTGGAAAACCAACCTTACAGTGAAAGACTCGAGAACCTCAAACTATGTAACTTATCAGGGAGACGGTGAGCAAAGCTTCCAGAAAGAGTTGACTAGAAGTACCTACAGGGAGGGTGTTGATGGTTGCCAGGGACTCTTCAGTCTCCTAGACAAAGGCGAAATGAGAGCCAATGGCTGGCAGCAGAAGGGAGACAAATTTGGGCGAGAAAGAAGGGGCACATTTTTAACAGTGAGGGCAATTGGCCATTAGAACAGTTTGTCCAGGGCTGTGGTGGATTCTGGGTCATTTGCAGTCTTTAAATCAGGGCTGGATGCCTCTTTCTAAAAGATCCTCTCTAGCTCTGGGACAAGCCATGGGTGTTGCAAGGGGTGGGCTTGGGCTAGAGAGGGTTTACCCCCTGCCAGATCTGAGAGAGGCTCCCGCTTGGTGAGAGCCCGCTGGCTGCCCAGCAGGAGGACGAGCAGGGAGAGTCCCCGTGGCCCGGTGTGGTGCTGTGGGCAGAGTCCATCCTGAGCATGCCCAGCGTGCCAGGCCTGTCCCCGGTGTGGGGAGTAAGATGGAGGGAGGGGAGGGGAGGAGAGGGGGAAGGGGCTGCAGAGGAGGGAGGGAGACAGACACAGCCAGCTGCTGCCATGGGCACTGCCACATGGCTCCCTGTGCTCCCAGCCCCCCACCGCCCTTCCCTTTCCCCCTCCAAACCCCCATCATAGACCCCCCCAATTAATCCCTTCCCACAGTACCCCTCAACCCTCTCCCATAGCCCCCCAACCAACCCTCTGCCATAGACTCCCCCATACCCTCCTGCAGTCCCCAGCCAACACCCCCACCACAGACCCCCATATAACCCCCAACCCTCCCCACAGCTCCTGTTTAAATCCATCCAACCCCCTTTTACCCCATCCCCAAATAAACAAATCCACACACACCCCAGACCTCCCCACATATATCCACCTCATGGCACACTCCTCCAACTAAACACCCCCAGAAAACATCACCCTGACAGCACCCCCTCACCCCCACCCAGACCTCCCCCCACCGCTGCTCATCATCCCCCAGCCCCATTCCCTAATAAACACACCTCTGAAAACTATCCCTGTGCCCATCCCTCACCATCCTCAAACCACTTCCCTCCCCACACCTCCCTCTGTCTTCACCCCAGCCCCTCCTGCCACTGCTCCAGCACCCCGACTCCCCCCAGGGCCCTTTTGTGGCCCCCAACAACCAGGTCCATCTACCCTACCCATCAGCCCGAATGCCCCCAGCTCCTGGCTACACCAACCCCCCCTCCCTTCTTCAGTCGCTCCGGTCCCCTGGGGCTCACCCTGGAACCCCCCACAGGGCCCCTCACCCCTTTACCCTGGCACCAGCATCCTACCTTCACCATATGTGGGGCTGGGGACCTTTTTCCCCCTCCTTAGCCCTCCCCTTCCTGGTCCCCTTTGGGTGGCCGGAGGTCTGAGCCCCCACTCATTGGAATGAGCCGCCCAGCAAATCTGAGAGTGGGGAGAGCCAACAGGCCAGAGCAGGGAGCCAGGCCCAGCCCCACAGGACGCTGCTGTGGGGTGAGCGTGGGGCAGGCTGGCTCTCCAACCTCCCTCCCCTCCTTGCTGGGGCCTCATCTCCGCACCAGGCTGGGATAGAGACAGTGACCCCGACACCGGAGAGTGGGGCCTGACCATTTCACTGAGCTCCCCCAAAGGGTATCTTCACCAGCCCCCTAGGGCAATGGGCCTGAGGGGGGAATCACTGGCTGGAAAGCTCCAGCCTCTGCTATGCGGGAGATGTGACTAAAATGATCAGCATGGATTTTTTTCACCTTAAAATCTATGTATCTAGGAGCTCCTCTCCCCCCAGGAACAGTGGGTTAACGGGGAAGTGTGAGTCTTGCAGGGTGGAGAGGAGGTGTGTGCGCATGGGCAGGGGGGAGATTATGAGTCTGGGCCCCTCTCTCTTTCCTCAGCTGAGTAGAAAGGAGCACAGTGCAAACCACCTCCAGAGGTTTTAACAGAAAACTGAAAACAACGGAACATTTTTTTGAGAGAGAGAGAAAGAGAGAGAGAGAGAGAGAGGGAAAAAAAGGTGGGTGAGGTGTTACCTTTGATTGGTCCAACTTCTGTTGGTGGGAGAGACAAGCTTTCATGCTTACACAGAACTCTTCTTCAGTCTGGGAAATGTACTCAGTGTCACAGCTAAGTACAAGGTGGAACAGATAGTATATCATAAATAGTTCAAACACATTTCAGGGGACCATTCAAGTTGAAATGTCCCATTTAGTCGGGGATTGGTCCTGCTTTGAGCAGGGGGTTGGACTAGATGACCTCCTGAGGTCCCTTCCAACCCTGAGATTCTATGATTAACACCTGTCAGGGTTCCTTCCCCACTCTGAACTCTGGGGTACAGATGTGGGGACCCACATGCAAGACCCCCTAAACTTATTTTTACCAGCTTAGGTTAAAAACTTTCCCCAGACAAAAATTCCACCTTGTTCTTGAACGGTATGCTGCCACCACCAAGTGATTTAGACGAAGAATCAGGGAAAGGACCACTTGGAGTTCCTGTTCCCCCAAAATATCCCCCCCCAAGCCCTTACACCTCCTTTCCTGAGGAGGCTTGAGAACAATATCCTAACCAATTGGTACAAAGTGAACACAGACCCAAATCCCTGGATCTTTGGACACTGAAAAAAAATCAATCAGTTCTTAAAAGAAGAATTTTATTTTTTTTTAAAAAGGTAAAAATCCCCTCTGTAAAATCAGGTTGGAAGATAACTTTACAGGGTAACAAAAGATGAACAAAACACAGAGGAACCCCCTTGAGCCTTAGTTTCAAAGTTACAACAAAACAGGGATAAACCTCCCTCCAGCAAAGGGAAAATTCACAAGTTGAGAGACTGGTTCAGAATCGTTTGGAGGACATGGATTGAAGTCTGGTCCCTCTTAGTCCTAAGAGCAAAGGAACACAGAAACAAAGAACCAAAAAGAAAGCCTCTCCCCGCCCCGCCCCCAGATTTGAAAGTATCTTTTGTCCCCATTGGTTCCTTTGGTCAGGTGCCAACCAGGTTCCTCTTTACAGGTAAGGAGGAATTTTAGGCTACCCTTAGGGTTATGACACACACACCCCCAGTCATGAGAGGGAGAGTGGGAAATGCAGCTGTGTGTGTGTGTGGGGGGGGGGTTAGTTGGTTACAGTTTGTTGTAATAAGCCATAAATCTAGTGTCTCTCTTCAGTTAATGATTTTTAGTGTCTTGCAAAGTTATGAATTTAAGTTCCCAGACTCATCTTTTGACAGGGTTGTGCAGATTTCTTTTGAGAATGAGGACTGAGAGGTCAGATGGAGAGTGATTGCTTTGTGAAAAGTATCATTAAACAATTACAATCCACACTCGATGGGGATCACATTCTGAAAGAAATCTTTCCCGAACCCCCACTTCTGGCTTTCAAACAACCACCCATCCTTTCCAACCTCACCATCAGAAGCAAGTTCCCCACAGATCAGGACACACCAACTCAAAACCGCATCAGACCCTGCCAGAACAACAGATGCAAAAGCAGCAGACATATCTCCTCTTCTACAATGAGCAATACTTCCCCAACACACCTTTCAAGATCTATGGGTCCTATCTGTGCCTATCATGACATGTGGTGTACCTCATCCAGTGAATCAAATGCCCAGACAACAGCTATGTGGGTGAAACCAGACAATCACTATGCTCTCAGACGAACTGACACAGAAAAATGATAAAAGACAAACACTGTATCACCTTTGGCTGAACACTTTTCACCAAGAGATCACTCTATAGCAGTCCCTTGAAATATGTTAACTACTTATGTTAAACAATCTGTTCCACCTTGTATTTAGTTGACACACTGAGTACATTTCCAAGTCCTGAAGAAGAGCTCTTCTGTCTAAGCTTGAGTCTCTCACCAGCAGAAGATGGTCCAATAAAAGATACTACTCACCCGCCTTGTGTGATGGGATCCCCGGGTACAACCTGGAGCTGTGGGACCGCTGTGTCCCCTTAACTCTCCAGCCTGGGCTGTCTCTCACAATACTATGCCCATGATAAGCAGCAAACCCCTCCAGGTGCTGTGATCACTCAGCCATCAGCTTGTGGAGACCCACACCCAGTTAATTGCATGAATGTTTTCCAAGCCAGTCATGAATTATACAGAGAGAGGCACCAGTCAATCACCCCAGCCTTGCACCCTAGAAACATATCGTCTTACACTTCTCAAGACTCCCTTGGACAGTGCAAGCACATTAATTAGTTGGCCATGCCAACAAATGAAAGTAGATGTGCAACAGCCCTTGTGAAGCTGAGCTGAGATTCCCCAAGCATTTCAACCAAAAACACACTGTTTTAGGTAAACTATAAAACCGATTTATTAACTACAGAAAGATAGATTTTAAGTGATTATAAGAAGCAGGCATAGAGATCAGAGTTGGTTACATAAGAAATACAAATAAATTTGCATTCTAAATTCTACAAATGAAGCAACATTTGAATCAAACAGTTTCTCACCCTAATAGATGTTACAGGCAGCTCACAGTTCTCTATACACAGGCTGGAATCCTTTCCCAGCCTGGGACCAATCTTCCCCAGTTCAAAGTCTTTGTCTTCCAGACGATCTTCCAGGTGTTGAGATGGTGGAGGAGAGAGGCCAAGTGGTGATGTCATTGACCCTCCTTATACTTTCTCTCCAGGTGCTAGAAAGATCCTTGCTGTGAGGTGGGGGTTGGGCAGTACCCACTGTGTACCTGCCCTCTGAGGAGTTTCTGGGAGAGTGGATTCTTCTTGATGGGCCATCAACGCCTGTCTGGCCAGCGATGGGTGCCCCTTTGTTGTTACTGAAAGGCCAGCTGTGGCCATCTCCCAACCTCACTATATTTCAGTAACACATTTAGCAATTCTTCATAACATCACATACAACGATAGTACCCACAGTTCAACAGGATGCTAATGTTCAGCAGACCCAGACCTCTCAAATGATCCCTCCCAAGGCACACTTTGTACCAAACACAGCATCCCCCTATCCCAGTGGTGAATAGGGGGGTCCAGGGTGCTATTTTGAGGTACAGAGGGTCACAGCTTGTAATATTCTGGGACCAACACAACCACAACAGTGCATGACTTTTTTTTTATTTTTATTTTTTACAGTTTCCATCTGAAGGTTTTCAGATGTCAGTTGCCAAAAAGCAATTTTTTTTTTCATTTTTCAGATTTCAGTTATTTTGATGAAAAGTCAAAATCTTCTCTCCCCTCCTCCCCCTGCAAAATTCCAACCATCTGTATCACTCTTAAATTTATATATATATGTGTGTGTGTGTGTGTGCACAAGCACACACATCTCTTGTATACTGCATTTCTGTATCAGGGCCCACTAAGACCCTCCTTCTTTCACAATAGAAACCAGATTGATTGATCCCCATTTCATTCAACTAGTCTGACTTCTTTGTGAGGGCCAGACATTTCCTGACAGCTTTTCTCAGGGCCTCCTTGACCTCTCTGTTTCTCAGGCTGTAGATGAGGGGATTGGCCAGGGGAGTCAGGACTGTGTAGCAGACAGAGAACACTTTGTTCAGGGCTCTCAGGTTGCTGGATTTCGGTAGCGTGTAGACAATCATTATGGTCCCATAGAAAAGTGTTACCACGATGAGGTGAGAGAAGCAAGTGGAAAAGGCCTTTTGCCTCCCGGTGGTGGAAGGGATTCTCAGGATGGTGCTAACGATACAAACATAGGATGTCAAGGTTAATAGAAATGGGGAAACTGCATCTGGGAAGGAAAATATGTAAAGAACCAGCATAATCTGGCTGGTGTCACTGCAGGAGAGCTTTAGCATTGGGGTGAGATCACAAAAGAAATGGTCCATTACATTGGGGCCACAGAAAATTAATTGTGACATAAAACACATCACTATTGTACAAGGTAGAAATCCACTTATCCAACACCCAGCTGCTAGCTGGAGGCACAACTTGCCATTCATACAGGTTCCATAGTGCAGTGGTTTGCATATGGCTAAATATCGATCATAAGACATCACTGCCAGGAGATAACACTCTGTAGTTGCTAGAAAACAAAAGAAAAAAAACTGTGTCTTGCAGCCCCCCACAGAAATGGTTCTGTCCCCAGTCAGGAGACTGGCCAGCATCCTGGGCAGGAAGGCAGAAGTGTAGCAGGTCTCCAGGCAGGACAAGTTCCCCAGGAAGAAGTACATGGGGGTGTGAAGGTGCTGATCAGTCACAACTAGAGCAATGATGAGGAAGTTCCCTGCCATGGTCACAATATAGATCACTAGGAAAACCAGAAAGAGAGGGATCTGCAGTTCAGGGAGATCCCCAAGCCCCAGGAGGATGAATTCTGTCACATCTGTTTGATTTTCCACATCTCCTTTCTCCATGAGCTGCATCCTGTGATCGTGAAAAGTAATGAACATGGAAAGATTTGGCTGGACCATGAAATTAGATAGATTTCCATCTTTTGATTCCATAAGACTTCCCACTGCAAACTGAGAGCTGGGTTTATATTCTCTCACAACAGAGAAACTTCTTTCACTTCAGAGAGATTCCCCACAAACCCCAAAGAGCTGTCACCCAGTTAACTTGCCCCTCTTCTGCCCCATACCCCAACTTTTTTCATTAATTGATTCTTAGATTTAAGACCAAAATGGACCATTTGGGGATGGAGGCTGGCACAATTGATTAAAAAAGCTTTAAACTAGAAACTTGGGGGAGATGCTCATGTAATCTCCATGCCTGATTCTAAGATTGAGAGGGTGGAAAATCAAGTCAAAAAGGATACAGCAATAGAGAAAGGAGCCACAGAGGGTCATAGAATGGACATTAAGAGGAAAGATAGGGACACTGGAAGGATAGGTGACACTGGAAGAAGAGTAATGGTACCTGATCAGGCAAGGAATGTGGGCGAAGCCAAGCAGCAACAGATAAGATGTTTGTACACCAATGCAAGGAGCCTGGGTAACAAAATGGATTAATTAGAACTACTGGTACTGGAAGTGAAACCAGATATTATAGGGATAACAGAAACATGGTAGAATAATAATCATGACTGGAGTACAGGTATTGATGGGTATGTGCTATTCAGGAAAGACAGAAATAAAGGCAAAGGTGGTGGAGCAGCATTGTATATTAATGATGAGGTAAACTGTAAAGAAATTAGAAGTGATGGAATCGATAAGACAGAGTCTGTTTCAGCTAAAATCACTTTGGGGAAGAAAGCTTCTGGAGGTTCTCCCAGGATAATCTTGGAGTCTGCTACAGACCACCAGGATCCGATATGGATAGAGACCTCTTGTTAATGTTTGTAATGAAGCAAATACTACTGTGAATTGTGTGATTAAGGGAGACTTTGATTTCCCACATATAGATTGGGGGACAAGTGCTACAAAAAGTAATTTTCCCTCTGCTGATACTCACACGTTCTTGTCAACTGTTGGAAATGGGCCACCTTGATTGCATTGGCCTTGTTGGCATGACAACAGTAATTTTCCTTCCCTTGGTATTCACCGCTTCTTGTCAACTGTTGAGAATAGGCCACTTCCACCTTAATTGAATTGGCTTGTTAGCACTGACCCCCGACTTGGTAAGGCAACTCCTATCTTTTCATGTGCTAGAATATATATTCTGCTTACTGTATTTTTCACTCCATGCATCTGATGAAGTGGGTTTTAGCCCATGAAAGCTTATGCCCAAATAAATGTGTTAGTCTCTAAGGTGCCACAGGGACTCCTCATTGTTTTTGCTGATACAGAGTACCATGGCTACCATTCTGAAACTAATAATAGTAGGGCCCAGATTTTCCTGGATGTGATTGCTGACAGATTTCTTCACCAAATAGTTGCTGAACCAAAAAGAGGTGATGCCATTTGAGATTTGGTATGGGTGAGCAATGAGGACCTCATAGAAGAACTGGTTGTAGGGGACAACCTTGGTTCGAGTGATCATGAGCTAACTGAGTTTCAACTAAATGGAAGGATAAACAAAACTCGATCTGCAACTAGGGTGTTTCATTTCAAAAGGGCTAACTTAAAAAAATTAAGGGAATTATTTGGGAAGTGGACTGGCACGAAGAACTTCAGGATCTTAATGTGGAGGAGGCTTGGAATTACTTGGTAGAAGTTGCAGGAGCTATCTGAAGCCAGCATCCGAAGCAAGAGGAAAAAATTCATAAGGAAGGGTTGCAGACCAGCCCAGACGAGCAAGCTTCTCAAACAGGTGATTAAGAGAAAGCAGAAAGCCTGCAAGGAATGGAAGATGGGATGGTTCAGCAAGGAAAGCTACCTCATGGAGGTCAGAAAGTGTTGGGATAAACTGAACATGCCAAAAGGCAAGGGGAGTTGGACCTTGCAAAGGAAATTAAAACCAACAGTAAAAGGTTCTATAGCCATATAAATAAGAAGAAAAGAAGGAAAGAAGTGGGACCACTAAGCACTGAGGGTGGAGATAAAAGATAATCTAGGCATGGCCTAACACCTAAACAAATACTTTGCCTCAGTTTTTAATGAGGCTAATGAAGAGCTTGGGGTAGTGGCAGGGTGGCTAATGGGAACGAGGATATGGAAGTCGAAATTACCACGTCCAAGGTGGAAGCTCAACTCAAACAGTTTAATGGGACTAAATCGGGGTCCCTGGATAATCTCCATCCAAGAATATTAAAGGAATTGGCACATAAAATTGCAAGCCCAACAGCAAGCATTTAATGAATCTGTAAACTTGGGGATCATAACCTAGGATTGGAGAATTGCAAATATACTGCCTATATTTAAAAAAGGGGAAAAAAGTGAGCCAGGAAACTACAGATTTGTTAATTTGGCCTCAATTGTATGCAAGGTCTTAGAACAAATTTTGAAAGAGAAAGTACTTAAGGACATAGAGGTAAACAGTAATTGGGGTAAAATAAACGTGGTTTTACAAAAGGTAAATTGTGCCAGACCAACCTGATCTCTTTCTTTGACAAGATAACTGATTTTCTAGACAAAGGAATTGCAGTAGATTTAACCTACCTGGATTTCAGTAAAGCATTTGATACAGTTCCACATGGGAAACTATTGGTTAAATTGGAGAAGATCGGGATTAATATGAGAATTGAAAGGTGAAGAAGGAACTGGTTAAAGGGGAGACTACAATTGGTCATACTGAAAGGTGAACTCTCAGGCTGAAGGGAGGTTACTAGTGGAGTTCATCCAGGATCGGTCTTGGGACCAATCTTATTTAACATTTTTATTCCTGACCTTGGCACAAAAAGTGGGAGTGTGCTAATAAAATTTGTGGATAACACAAAGTTGGGAGGTATTGCCAATGCAGAGGAAGACCAGAATATCAAATAAGAAAATCTGGACGACCTTGAAAACTGGATACTCGAAATGGGATGAAATTTAATAGTGCACAGTGCAAGGTCATGCATTTAGGAACTAACAACAAGAATTTTTGCTATAAACTGGGGACATATCAGTTGGAAGCGACAGAGGAGGAGAAAGACCTGGATGTATTGGTTGATCACAGGATGACCATGAGCTGCTAATGTGATGCGGCCGTGAAAAAGACCAATGCAGTCCTAGGATGCATCAGGTGAGGTATTTCCAGTAGAGAGAGGGAAGCGGTAGTACCATCATACAAGGCACTGGTGAGACCTCATCAGGAATACTGTGTGCAGTTCTGGTCTCCCATGTTTAAGAAAGATGAATTCAAACTGGAACAGGTGCAGAGATGGGCTACTAGGATGATCCAAGAAATAGAAAACCTGTCTTATGAGAGGAGACTCAAAGAGCTTAGCTTGTTTAGCCTAACCAAAAGAACGCTGAGGGGAGACATGATTGCTCTCTACAAATACATTAGAGAGATAAACACCAAGGAGAGGAGTTATTTAAATTAAGTACCGATGTGGACACAAGAACAAATGGATACAAACTGGCCATCAACAAGATTATGCTTGCAATTAGATTAAGGTTTCTAACCATCACAAGAGTGAAGTTCTGGAACAGCCTTCCAAGGGGAGCAGTGGTGGCAAAAAACCTAACTGGCTTCAAGACTGAGCTTGACAAGTTGATGGGGGGAATGGTATGATGAGATTGACTACAATAGCATGTAGACGATCTGCAACTGATAGCACCAAATATCTCCAGTGGCTGGTGATGGGGCACGAGATGGGGAGGGTTCTGAGTTACTACAGAGAATTCTTTCCCAGGTATCTGCTTGGTGCGTTTAGCCCACATGCTCAGGGTCTAACTGATTGCTATATTTGGGGTTGGGAAGGAATTTTTCCTCAGGTCAGATTGGCAGAGACCCTGGGGGGTTTTTGCCTTCCTCTGCAGCATGGGGCACAGGTCACTTGCCAGTTTAAACTAGTGTAAATGGTGGATTTTCTGTCACTTGAAGTCTTTAAACTATGATTTGAGGACTTCAGTAACTCAGCCAGAGGTTTGGGGTCTATTACAGGAGTGGGTGATGAGGTTCTGTGGCCTGTGATGTGCAGGAGATCAGACTAGATGATCATGACGGGCCCTTCTGGCCTTAAAGTCTATGAGTCATTAGATCATCCAGTCTGAGCTCCTGCCTAACAATAACCACAGAATTTCCCCCGTTACCCCTGCACTGAGCTCAGTAACTTGTTTGGCTAAGACGTACCTTCCAGCAAGGCAGCCAGTCTTGATTTGAACATATCAGAGATGAGAATCCGTCATTTCCCTTGGTAGTTTGTTCCAATGGATAATCACACCCATTGCCAACAAACTGTGCCTTATTTCTCATTGAAATGTGTCTGGCTTTAGTTTCCAGCCTTTGGTTCTAGCTGGGCCTTTCCCTGTTCGATGAAAGAGCCCTTTGATAACCAGTGTTTTCTCCCCAGGAAGGTGCTGATACGCTGTGATCAAATCACCTCCATCTCATCTTTGATAAACTGAACACATCGAGCTCTACAAGTCTCTCTCTCACTGGAAGATATTTGAGAGCTGGAGAAAATCGTTCTTATGGCTCTTTTCTGCTCCCTCACCAATCTTTCAACATCCGTTTTAAAACGTGCACCCCAGCGCTGCCCATGGTATTCCAGAATCGGTGTCACCAGTGCTCTTTACAGAGGTGACATGCCCTCCCTGCTCCCCTGTTCATGCAGCCATGGATCGCATCAGCCCTTGCCCCGCAGCATCATGCTGGGAGCTGAAGATGAGTTACTTGCCCGCTGTAGTCTGAGCTCCAGCTTAACAATGTGATGGGGGCGAGGGTCAGACACATGAGCTTCCCCAGAGAAGGGCAGGAATGAGATTGCACCAGGTCAGCGCCTGCGATGAGGGAGTGACAATGACCAACAGCACAGACAGGAAAGTGACTCTGCCAATGGCTGTGCCCAAGGCACAGATGAAACCACCCCTTGGAGTAGATGCATACTCAGATTCCTCTCATTCATATCCCATTAGTGACTAGTCCAGAAACACTTGAAACTGCTTATAATGAATTGCCCGCTATTATTGATTAATGTTAAATATTAATTATTGACTGAGTGACTATCCAAGGTCATACAAAGAGGCTGCGGCTGATCAGAGAAGAGACCCCAGGTCTTCTAAGTCACAGGCTGGTGCCCTAACCGCTGTAGTACCCATCCTCTGGAAAAGAAATTAAGGTAGAGCAGTAAATGCTTGGGCAAAGTTTCCTAATCTGTAAGGAATCCAGTCTCCATTCAGTTCATTTCTAATGTACACCCTTTTTCTGTGGGGTGCTCAATACTGCCCAAGAAATGCTGAGGGCCCTCAAATCCCACAGAAATGCAGGGAGGAAATACTCAGCATGAGACATAAAGCATCTGAGGATTGGGCTGGGATGGGCATAGGTATCTGCCTCCCAGAAAAGTCTGGAGAGGCAGCTGATAAGTAGCTGAGAAACTGAAGGCTAAGGTCCCTGAGAAAACAATGATCTGTCAGGGAAAGAGAGATGGGGACAGCCAGCCAGCAAGCAAGAGGGTGAGGGGAGGACAGACAGAGGAATGTGTAAGGGCAGAGATGATAGCTGGGTCTCTGTTCTGATTCATCAGTTTTTCTAGCTGTGAACCACAAAGAAACCGACTCTGAAGTCCTTACTCTGGCAGAGCTCCCAGCGTGTGAGGACACAGTCCAAGGGGAGTGTCTCAGAGCAAGGGCTGCATATGAACAAGGACCTGAGGATTTGCCCCGAGGCTAGTGACACTTACCTTCAAACCTTCGCATGAAGCAGCGAGCTCCCCATCGCCAGTGACTGGGTCTGGTGTTAGTCAGCCTTCTCGTCCCAGTTTGTGGGCAGACACCTGCCTATGGCTGCTGGGATGGACATCTCTCGCTGCCTGGGTTGATTGTTGGCATCACACAAACCCTTAATGTCTCCTGCTCTGGATTCTTGCAGTATTTATCAGGGAAAGCAGCCAGCCCCTGGCCCTTGCCGCTGCTGTCGGGATCTCCCTTGGGACTGCTGCTGGTGATCCTCTGGGTTCCCTCCATAGGAGAATTGATGCTGTGTTACTTGTTAAAACAGTGTAACCTCACAAGAATGGCCACTCTGGGTCAGACTAATGGTCCATCTAGCCCAATCTCCTGTCTCTGGCAGTGGCCGGTGTCAGATGCTTCAGAGAGAATGAACAGAACAGAGAAATTATTGACTGATCCATCCGCTGTCATCCAGTCCCAGCTTCTGACAGTCAGAGGTTTAGGAACACCAAGAGCATGGGGTTGTGTCCCTGACCATCTTGGCTAATAGCTATGGATAGGCCTGTCCTCCATAAACTGATCTAATTCTTTTTTCAACCCAGTTATACTTTTGGCCTTCACAGCATCCGCTTGCAATGAGTTCTACAGCTTGACTGTGCGTTGTGTGAAGAACTTCCATATGTGTGTGTTAAACCTGCTGCCTGGTAATTTCATTGTTTGACCCCTGGTTCTTGTTTTATGTGAAGGGATAAATAATACTTCCTTACTCACTTCCTCCACACCAGTCATAGTTTTATAGACCTCTCTCCTATCCCCCCTTAGTGGTCTCTTTTCCAAGCTGAACAGTCCCAGTCTTTTTAATCTCTCCTCATATGGAAGCTGTTCCATGCCCCTCATCACTTTTGTTGCCCCTCTCTGCACCTTTTCCAATTCCAATATATCTTTTTTGAGAGGGGGCGACCACATCTGCACGCAGTATTCAAGGTGTGGGCATACCATGGATTTATAGAGAGGCAGTAAGATATTTACTGGCCTATTATCTACCATTTTCCTAAAGGTTCCTAACGTCGTTCACTTTTTTGACTGCCGCTGCACATGGAGCAGATATTTTCAGGGAACTACCCACAATGACTCCAAGATCTTTCTTCAGTGGTACCAGCTAATTTAGACCCCATCACTTTGTATGCATCATTGGGATTATGTTTTCCAGTGTGCATTGCTTTGCACTTATCAATATTAATTTCATCTGCCATTTTGTTGTCCAGTCACCCAGTTTTGTGAGATCTCCTTTGTTACTCATCCTCTGTCTGTCTGTCCCTCACCTTCTCGCTTCCTGTCTTTCTCTATCTTTCTCTCTCTCTCTGAGAACTCATTGTTTTTTTCAGGGACCTTGCCCTTCAGTTTCTCAACTACTTATCAGCTGCTTCTCCAGACTTTTCTGGGGGCAGATTCCTATGCACCTTCCTAGCTTTGGACTTAACTTTCTTGAGTAATTTTCTCTCATCTGCAAATGTTGCCACTTCACTATTTACCCCTTTTCCCGGATCATTTATGAATATGTTGAGCAACACTGGTCCCAGTACAGATCTTTGGGAGACGCCATAATTTACGTCTCCCCATTGTGAAATTTGACTTTTATTCCTACCCATTGTTTCCTATCTTTTTAATCAGTTACTGATCCAAGGGAGGACCTTCCCTCTTATCCCCTCTCTGCTTGCTTTGTTTGAGAGCCTTTGGTGAGGGACCTTGTCAAAGCCTTTCTGACAGTCCAAGTACACTATATCCACTGGATCACCCTTTTCCACATGTTTGTTGACACCCACAAAGAATTCTAATAGATTGGGGGGGGCATGATTTCCCTTTATAAAAGTTGTGTTGGTTCTTTCCCCAATGCGTTGTGTTCATCTGTGTGTCTGATCATTCTGTTCTTGACTATAGTTTCAACCAATTTGCCTGGTACTGAAGTTAGGCTTCCCAGCCTGTAATTGCCAGGATTGCCTCTGAAGCCTTTTTTAAAAATCGGTGTTACATTAGTTACCCTTCATTCATCTGGTACAGAGATTGATTTAAGTGCTAGGTTACATACCACAGTTACTAGTTCTGCAATTTCATATAAGTTCCTTCAGAATTCCTGGGTGAATACCATCTGGTGCTGATGACTTATTACTGTTTAATTTATCAATTTGTTCCAAAACCTCCACTATTGACATCTCAATCTGGGAGAGTTCCTCAGATTTGTCACCTAAAAAGAATAGCATAAGTGTGGGAAGCTCCCTCACACCCTCTGCAGTAAAGACTGATGCAAAGAATTTGTTTAGCTTCTCCGCAATGGCCTTGTTTTCCTTGAGTGCTCCTTTCTCACCTTGATTGTCCAGTGGCCCCACTGACTGTTTGTCAGGCTTCCTGCTTCTGATGTACTTAAAAAAATTGCTTTTAGTTTTTGTGTCCTTAGCTAGTTCTTCTTCAGATTCTTTCTTAGCCTCACTTACTTATACTTCTACGCGTGACTTGCCAGAGTTTATGCTCCTTTTTATTTTCCTCAGTAGTATTTGACTTCCAATTTGTAAAAGATATCTTTTTGTCTCTAACTGACTTTTTTACTTTGCTGTTAGCCATTTTTATGGTGTTCTTTACTTTTTCTTTGAGGGGCAGGGGGTAAATTTAGTTTGAGCCTCTATTATGGTGTTTTTAAATACTCTCCATGCAGTTGGCAGGCATTTCACCCCTGTGATTGTTCCTTTTAATTTCATTTAACTAGCCTCCTCATTTTTGTGTAGTTCTCCTTTTTGAGGTTAAATGCTACTGTGGGGGTTTTCCCCTACAAGGATGTATATATTTAATTACATTATGGTCACTGTTACTGAACAGTTCATCTATATTCACCCTCCTGGACCAGATCTTGTGCTCCACTTGGGACTAAACCAAGAATTGCCTCTTCCCTTGTAGAAAGAAAAGGAGTACTTGTGGCACCTTAGAGACTTGTCCAAACAAAAGCACTCTTCTCTAGCCACTGAGGTGCAGGAGATCTCTCTGCTGGAAACAACACAGAATCCCCTGTCATCTCTGTGCACTTCAGAGTAGAGTGGGCCTGCTCACACACATTAGAGTGGCCCCTGTGATAAAGTGCCCTCCAGAAGGAGCCACTGGAGGCTTTGGTCCCTAAGCACCTGCAACCTTTAAATAAAGGGGCTTCCCTGAGCTCTGGGACCCTGCAAGCCTCCTGAGGAATGAACTGCCTTGGCTGCAGCAGCTCTCTTACCCTCCCTTTGGGGCACTAGACAGTGATGCCATTGTATGGCCAGGACTTGCAGGCTGGCTGTGGGCAATCTGCTAGAGCCTTGTGTCCTCTTGGTTTTAGGTCTTTGGAAAATTCTTCTTGGAGGGTCAGAGAAGGTGCTGTCTGGAGGAAGTAATGCTGGCCATCCACGACCCCCTGCTGCGTATCAGCCAGGCTGGGCTGGTGCTAGTCTTCCCCCAGGAGGGAGTAGCCCAGCAGCTGATGGGGGACACGATAAGCAGCTTCAATAGACTCAGGAGCTTGGGGTGGGGCCCAGGGCCTCATTCCCATCCTATCGCCATTCGCAGGCCTGAGAGCAAGGAGCCTAGTGGGGACTTCTGGACTTCATGAACTTCTGCTCTTAGGATGTGGTGCTCTGCTATCACCCCTGGGAATGGCAGGAAAGTCCCCTAAGTGCCCTCTGGGAACCTTTGCTGCACCCATTTCCCCATGGCCTAGTATCCATGTCACCCGAGCCACCATCTGGAGTTGCTCCCATCCCTGGCAGCCTGGGAGGCCAAGGACTGACTGGTGATGGCGACTGACCAGGAGGGGCTGAGGCACATGGGCGTGGGAAGCTGGGTCTTGCTGCTGGTAGGGCTGGAACCGCTCTAGAGACAATGGGAGGACTCAGTCAGCAGGGGCTGCTGACCTGCCCCGTTCACCAGGGCTGCCATCCTGTGGCTTCAGCTTTTGTCACTGGGGTGACTTGGGGAAAGGTCTCAAGCTCTCCCCATCCCACTTCACTGCTGCCAGAACCCCTCCCGCACCCCGTCACCCTTCTAGAGCCCCGTCCCTGCCCTACGTGGGTGGGGATGGAGGTGGGGGTGGAGGAGAGGGTTCTACGAACTTGAGCGGTGTCCCCAGGTGGGTTGGAGGTGGAACAGCTGTCAGGGGCACGGATGGGGAGGTGGCAGGAGCTCACCCGACAAGGAGGGGGGTTGGCACTGGAGGTCACTAGAGAGGACAGCAAGCCTCCATCCTGGGGGTCAGGAGGGTGAATCTACCATTCAGACATGAGCAGCTGCTGGGTGGAAATGATGGTGCTGGTTCCAGGTGCCCTTAATCCTCCCTGATTCCTGGGGAGTGTCTCAGTCTCTGACATGTTCTCGTTCCCCTACAGCACAAGGATGTCACAGCCAAGGTCATGTGCCAGCTCCACATCATCCGGCACTTGCGCCAGATGCCCGAGGCGCTGCAAGGGCTGTGGTTCATCTGATGCTCTTAAAGCTTCCCCTCCCATGTTCAGCAACTCCTGCTCCCTGCTGCAGGTACTGCTCTGTCTCACTGTAAATGAGGGGCTAGTGGAAGTGGAAATGGAGGCCCCTAGCACTCACAGAAACACTCCCCCCTCTCTGTGGAGCCGGGTCCTTTCCTCGGCCCCCCAAATTCCTTTATGTGGGGCAGGAGCTCTTTCCCTCACAACCATACCCCTCCCCTCTTTCCTTGATCTGACCCCCATCCAATTCCTCGTGCTCCCAGGCAGAGATCTTCCTGCCCCATATGGTGCAGAAGGACCTTTGTGTCAGGGCTACAGACTGTCTGCCCAACTGAAGCTCAGGAAGCTCCACATTTGAGGAGGTGAGGATGGGAGAGAGGCTCAGGGCTAGCTTCATCTCCTGCCCTTTATTCTTCCTTTGGCCCTTCTCTGGGCTCTGTGAAAGTAGAATGAATTATATTGAAATGATAATTCATTAAAGAAATGCTACTTGAAGGGTTTGTTGAAATAAAGTTGTCAGGAAGAGAAACATTAAGGGGTGTGAGACAATGGGTCCTCAAACTAATTAACTTAGATCTCCTACTGAGCTAGGAGATTGGTAAATGTTAGTATGCAAATAAGATATGTATGTATATTTGTCAGTTTCTGCTTCCTTTTGTCTCCTATGTTAAATTGGCTTTGGCTTAGCTGTATAAATAAGTTAGCTTGAGCTTTTTGCAGAGGACTCACATATATCTGGGTGCATTGGCAAAGTGCTTTGCTAATAAACAGAGTGGTCTGACAAATTCAGTGAGTCTTGAATCTGACTTTGACAATTTGGAGGTCCCACCAAGATGGCAACCGTCTTCACTGGGGCCGTGTGACTCCTGACCGTTCTTAGGACGGCTGTGGCAAGCCGGCACCTGGGCATTTGGCCTGAGCAGTCCTCCGCCAGAACGGAAGTGTGCATGACCACAGTGAAGTCTATGCCATCAAACCTGTTGGTTCCCACTGTGTTCTGGTAGGGATCCCGGGATCTGACATCAGGAATCTGGTCAGGTAATTATTTCTGTGTTTTGTCCGGACTGAGGACTGTCTTGTCTCTGTATTTATCCGTCCTCCCTGTGGTGTTTTTGAGTCTGGGCGCCGTCTCCATCCGGGGATCGGCTGACCAAAGGGTTCCTGTCCCCACAGTCTGAGTGAGTGAAATCTGCACAATCGCAGCCGCACTGCGCCTTGGGTAAAACCCTTGGTGTGAAAGCAAGGGCGATTGAGGCAGTAGCCTGTGGGCTCCTTTTGTGTGTTGCACCGGGCATCACTCTGACGAACCAGACTTTCCTTCTTGTGTGATTGGTGTGTAAAATCCTCCTGTATGGGTAACCAGACATCTAAGTCGGGACAGTTCCCTAAAGGAACACCGGCTCATTTTATGTATTTTAGGAAGGGTCCGGACTCCTGTAAATTTCTGGAAAAATGGTCTAGGCTAACTCAGGAGAATCCCAAAATTCAGTGGCCACAGTTAGGATCTTGGGACAAAGACTAAGTAGACGTCTTAAAAGACAAACTCGGCCAACCTAAAACTAAATTGGCAAAAGGAGAGGTTGATTGTTTCATGCAGTGGTGGGAAGAGGCAAATCATAGGTGAACAGAATCAAAACTTGCCTCTCTCAAGGATTCAAATGATAAGTTAAAAGCTTTATTAGAAGCCTCCTCTCCCACTGCCAGACTGAGTGCTCCCCTTTATCCCGTTCTCCAAGAAGATCAGGATCGATCCCATCCCCCTTCATACTCCCATCTCATTTTCGGAAAGGACTAAGAAAACCCCTTGTTAAATTCTGGGGATGACGATGAGGAAGATGCATTAATTGGCCTGGCATCCTTGCATCGGATCAATAGGCGGTCACAACAACTCCCAGGGGTCTCCAGTTCAGACCAGTCTGGATCGTCCAATACCGCCCAGGCCCATTCCTCCGGTACCACTCAGACCTGTAAAGAAAAAAACCCCGTTCCCCCGAAACCCTCCAGTCTGCCTGACTCCTCTGTTTTTCCCCATACATAAGAAGATAGCCTAGACACTGATTGGGCCCAGCGCTTACACTCTGGCTCTAAACCTATCCAGGCTCCCCTCTGAATCCTGCACACTGGGGGTCAACAAGAGGGTCCCACTTGGAGCTATAAACCCTGGACTCGTACAGAGCTCCTTTCAATTGTAAAAGGCTTTCCAAAGCCCCTGGAAAATCCTACCACATTTGCAGAGGAATTCTTGTTAGTGTGCGACACCTATGAACCCTCTGAGGCACACCTCCTGCAGCTGTGCAAGCTACTTGTAACCCCTAGCGAGCATGGAAAATGGCTCACAGCAGCCAACTGGCCCATCAGTGAGCGCCATTCAACTTTACCAGACACCGGTCCTGACGCTGAATACCGGAAAAAGTGTAAAGACCGAGCTAAAAACCTACATGAGGCCATCCCTCGAGTATGGACTCCAAAACCAAACTGGACAGCCATACATTGCTGTAAACAGCGACAGGGAGAAAGTCCGGATGACTATCACACCCGACTGACTGATGTTTTTCTGCAGCATTCTGGTATACAGCAACCGGGTGAAAATGGGAAGGGCGCCCTGGCTCATGCGTTTGTTAATGGTCTCCTACCTGCTATTGGCAGTGTGCTGAAGCGAATAAGTGTTGGGTGGGAAACTGAAAAACATGGATAAATTGCAATCAGTGGCAGAACACTGCCATCACACTCTAAAGGGAAAGGAGGAACAATCTTCCCAAAAGTTAATGGCCCTGCAAATCCAGCATTATTCAGGGCAAGGTAAACAGTATCGGGGAGGGGGACGTGGTCACGGGAGGGGCCGTGGAACTGGATTTTCAGGATTTTCAGGTTTTCAGGTAAACAACCCAGACATTGGAAAAATGAGTGTCCGCACCGGCCTAATAGCTCTGTAAACAACCAGCTAGACCCCCTGTCGGCACAGCCCAACAGTCCCCAGACTTACTTTGTCCCACAGCAATGACAGAACACCAGGGAACCTCAGGAAATTTTAGCACCTTTACTACCTCTCACTCCCATGGGTGAATGTGTTTTCACTATTAATGATCTTTCTCTCCCTTTCCTTGTTGATACGGGAGCTTCACTCTCTGCAGTTCGTACTGCCGACCTGCCTGAAGTTCCCTGCTCTGAAAAAAACATATCCGCTGATCTGTGTATACCTGTATCAGGTGTCAGGCGCCTTCAGGGTGGTGGCACCATTCCCCGAAAGTGGCTTTGATTGCGAGAAGCTCCATATCTAAAATATCATAATTTTGTTGTGCTGGTGTGAGTTTCTGAGAATAATAGGCACAAGGGAGCAGGTGCTGTGGGGGGCCAGATCTTGGGGAAGTATGGTCCCAATTGTAACATTACATGCATCGGTCTCACCGACAAAGGCCCATGTTTGGTCAGGATGGATCAGGACTGGAGCACTGGTGAAGGCCATCTTGAGTTGGTTGAACACCCGTTGAGCCTCCGGAAAGCAGATGAAGGAGGTTGTTTGTGGAGCACTGTCAAGGTTCCTCCCCCACTCTGAACTCTAGGGTACAGATGTGGGGATCTGCATGAAAAACCTCCTAAGCTTATCTTTACCAGCTTAGGTCAAAACTTCCCCAAGGTACAAAATATTCCACCCTTTGTCATAGAATCATAGAATCATAGAATATCAGGGTTGGAAGGGACCTCAGGAGGTCATCTAGTCCAACCCCCTGCTCAAGCAGGACCAATCCCCAATCAAATCATCCCAGCCAAGGCTTTGTCAAGCGTGACCTTAAAAACTTCAAAGGAAGGAGATTCTACCACCTCCCTAGGTAATGCATTCCAGTGTTTCACCACCCTCCTAGTGAAAAAGTTTTCCTAATATCCAACCTAAACCTCCCCCACTGCAACTTGAGACCATTACTCCTTGTCCTGTCCTCTTCTACCACTGAGAATAGTCTAGACCCATCCTCTCTGGAACCACCTCTCAGGTAGTTGAAAGTAGCTATCAAATCCCCCCTCATTCTTCTCTTCTGCAGACTAAACAATCCCAGTTCCCTCAGCCTCTCCTCATAAGTCATGTGTTCCAGACCCCTAATCATTTTTGTTGCCCTTCGCTGGACTCTCTCCAATTTATCCACATCCTTCTTGTAGTATGGGGCCCAAAACTGGACACAGTACTCCAGATGAGGCCTCACCAATGTTGAATAGAGGGGAACGATCACGTCCCTCGATCTGCTCGCTATGCCCCTACTTATACATCCCAAAATGCCATTGGCCTTCTTGGCAACAAGGGCACACTGCTGACTCATATCCAGCTTCTCGTCCACTGTCACCCCTAGGTCCTTTTCCGCAGAACTGCTGCCTAGCCATTCGGTCCCTAGTCTGTAGCGGTGCATTGGATTCTTCCATCCTAAGTGCAGGACCCTGCACTTATCCTTATTGAACCTCATCAGGTTTCTTTTGGCCCAATCCTCCAATTTGTCTAGGTCCCTCTGTATCCTATCCCTGCCCTCCAGCATATCTACCACTCCTCCCAGTTTAGTATCATCCGCAAATTTGCTGAGAGTGCAATCCACACCATCCTCCAGATCATTTATGAAGATATTGAACAAAACCGGCCCCAGGACCGACCCCTGGGGCACTCCACTTGACACCGGCTGCCAACTAGACATGGAGCCATTGATCACTACCCGTTGAGCCCGACAATCTAGCCAACTTTCTACCCACCTTATAGTGCATTCATCCAGCCCATACTTCTTTAACTTGCTGACAAGAATACTGTGGGAGACCGTGTCAAAAGCTTTGCTAAAGTCAAGAAACAATACATCCACTGCTTTCCCTTCATCCACAGAATCAGTAATCTCATCATAGAAGGCGATTAGCTTAGTCAGGCATGACCTTCCCTTGGTGAATCCATGCTGACTGTTCCTGATCACTTTCCTCTCATGTAGGTGCTTCAGGATTGATTCCTTGAGGACCTGCTCCATGATTTTTCCGGGGACTGAGGTGAGGCTAACTGGCCTGTAGTTCCCAGGATCCTCCTTCTTCCCTTTTTTAAAGATTGGCACTACATTAGCCTTTTTCCAGTCGTCTGGGACTTCCCCCGTTCGCCACGAGTTTTCAAAGATAATGGCCAATGGCTCTGCAATCACATCCGCCAATTCCTTTGTCCTTGGATTGGCCGCTACCACCACCAAACAAATACTGGTTACTGGGGAAGAGCTGTTTGGACACGTCTTTCCCCCCAAAATACTTCCCAAAACCTTGCACCCCACTTTCTGGACAAGGTTTGGTAAAAAGCCTCACCAATTTGCCTAGGTGACTACAGACCCAGACCCTTGGATCTTAAGAACAATGAACAATCCTCCCAACACTTGCACCCCCCCTTTCCAGGGAAATGTTGGATAAAAAGCCTCACCAATTTGCATAGGTGACCACAGACCCAAACCCTTGGATCTGAGAACAATGAAAAAAAAAAAAAAAAAAAGCATTCAGTTTTCTTACAAGAAGACTTTTAATAGAAATAGAAGTAAATAGAAATAAAAAAAAATCCCCCCTGTAAAATCAGGATGGTAGATACCTTACAGGGTACTTAGATTCAAAACATAGAGAACCCCTCTAGGCAAAACCTTAAGTTACAAAAAAGATACAAAGACAGAAATAGTTATTCTATTCAGCACAATTCTTTTCTCAGCCATTTAAAGAAATCATAATCTAACACGTACCTAGCTAGATTACTTACTAAAAGTTCTAAGACTCCATTCCTGGTCTATCCCCGGCAAAGACAGAATATAGACAGACACACAGACCCTTTGTTTCTCTCCCTCCTCCCAGCTTTTGAAAATATCTTGCCTCCTCATTGGTCATTTTGGTCAGGTGCCAGCGAGGTTACCTTTAGCTTCTTAACCCTTTACAGGTGAGAGGAGATTTCCTCTGGCCAGGAGGGATTTTAAAGGGGTTTACCTTTCCCTTTATATTTATGACAAGCACTGTCAATGAGGCTATCTGGTCCAAAAACCCAGGCATGAAGTGCCTATAAAAATTAACGAACCCAAGAAAGCACTGCAGCTCCTTGATGTTCCAGGAGGGCCACCCAGGTCCAAACAGCGTTCACCTTCCTGGGGTCTGTCCAAAGGCTCTCAGAGTAACCCAAGTACTCCATGGAGTGATGGTCAAAGCTGCCCCCCTTTTGTTTGCAACATGGGGAGTTCCATCTCTCAACCCATTCAGGTGTATCTTGTGCAACTTGGAACATGCTGGATAGGGGACGACCCACTGCCTCCATGTCCCACAAGGCCAGCCTTCTACAAGTGTTAGGGGTAGTCCAGACAAACTGTCAGGATCCTGGACAAAGGTAGGCAGGAGTAGTGGCAGGAGCTTGGGGTCCCAGTCAAGCTGAGGGTCAGTGTCAAAGACAGAGTCAGGAATTGGGCCGAAGCTCAATACCAGGTATTGGTGTCCCACTCTAAGGTTCCAGGGGTCGATCAGGAGTCAGAATCCAAGTCAGAGCAGAGGTCAGTACCGTGCGTTCAGGAACAGAGAGGCAGGGCGGTTGTGGCAGCTAGTTGGAATCCATGTTGTTCCCTGGACACTTCCTGGTGCGCCCCATGGGCACATATGGGAGTCAAGACCACTCTCAGTTCGATCACTCGAGGTAAAACTTACTGTGGCACACAACCACTGCAGATTGTGGGCCACAGCGAATAAATTAGGTGCAGCTGCTGGCAGGTGGCTGCGTGGAGCTATTAGTTACCTGGTAACTCTACAGGTTCAAGTCCTGCTGATACTTACAGCCACTTTGGGTGGCTTGCTCAAAGGTAGATAAGGGTTATATTCTGCAGGAACCCATCCGTGGTAGATGTAGACAGAACTCAATGGTGTGGTGCTCAAAAGGACAATCCTAGGAAAAGTCCCTTGGGGGAAATGCATGAACCAGTTTACTAGAGAGACAAGATGGGTGAGGTAATATCTTTTATTGAATCAACTTCTGTTAGTGAGAGAGACAAGCTTTTAGCTACTATACTGCATGAACCAGTGTAGTCAGGTTCAGACGCCCTTCTCAAACCCCCAGGGGACCTTTGAGCAGGAACTCTGAACTAAAGGACTTTGAAGTGGATAAAAAAACAGCCTGTGGCTCAAAGGGTTAATGTGATGCTTGGATATATAAACGGGGTAATCCAGAGTAAAGAGGCTATTTTACCTCTGTATTTGGCACTGGTGTGACCACTGCTGGAATTCTGCGTCCAGTTCTGGTGCTTGTTCAGCTGAACAAGGAGCAGGTTAAGGGGTGAACTAATCACGGTCTGTAAGCAACCATGTGGGGAACAGAAATGTGATAATGGAGGGCTCTTCAACCTAGCAGAGAAAGGTAGAACAAGATCCAATGTCTGGAAGTTGAAGCTAGACAATTAATACTGGAAATAAGGCACAGTTTTTATCAGTGAGGGTAATTAACCATTGGAACAATTTTCCAAGGGTCATGGTGGATTTCCCATCAGTGGAAATTTTTAAATCGAGATTGGGTATTTTTTTCTCAAGGGTCTGCTCTAGTTCAAACAGGAATTAATTCAGGGAAGCCTCACAGCCTGTGTTACACAGAGGTTCAGACTAGATGATCACAGGGACCCTTACTAGAGCAGGGATTTAATGCAAGCCTCCTCCCCCTTTCAATAGTGTTCAATGGTGGATCTCTTCCAACCTTTCTCTTGAAGATATTCCACTTTGTATAAAATACCTCAATAGTCATTGGCCCAGGGAGCAAGCATGAGAATGACTCTACAGCCCAGTGGCTGGAGCATGGAGTTGGGACATAGAAGAACTTGGTTCAAGTCCCTGCACCACTGAACATTCTTCAAGAGATGAATCTGAGAGACCCCCCACCTAGAGCAGCCTGTAGCTCTGGTCAGGACGCTCACCAGGGGGGTTCCAAGGCTGGGACTTGTACCCGGGTTTCCCACGTCACAGGCTAGTACCCTAATCACTGGGCCAAAGCTCATATAGGCAAGCAGGGCCCCATTTTCCACTGCCCATTTAATGAATGACACCTAAGGATCCTTGTGAATCTACCCCTTTAAAAATGCTTGGAAGCTAAAAGTTTCAGGTTGAATGACATGGGGGTATTTTCGACCCAAAGTGGATTTTTTGTTGCATTTTGGCTTGTTGAAGATTCCAAAAAACTTCAGATTCAGTTCAACCTGCAGCAATTTTCTTTTTCGATTTTTTGGAACTGCCACCAAACCAAAAAATCAGCTGTTTGCTCAGTTCTACTTGGGATACCCGTGTTCCAGTCCCTGCTCAACCAGAGTTTCCCTGTATGAGCATGGACATTTCTGTGCCTCGGTTCCCCAGCTGTACAAATGGAGAAAACAGGCATTCCATACCTCATGGGAGTGTTGTGAGGATCAATACATTATAGACTGTGGGTCACCCAGATACTACGGCAAGGGGGCAGGAGAGGCAGGGCTGTCTCATGTATGAGAGCCTGAACACACCCAGAGGAGATGAGATTACCCACACGACACAGCTAGTGTCTGACACTGGATTCGCCTCTAAATAGGCTAGTACCTGAACGGACCATTTGGAAGAAGTGGAGCAGAAATATAAGTGAGGGATGCGGCAGTGATGGAGATGAAGAGAGACATCAGAGAGGGGCCGCCTAACAATGGTTAGTGAGAGCCTGGCCCTGCCTGCTCAGGTCTCACTCAGCAGTGGTGGCGGAGTCGGGGAAAGCGATTGGGTTTAGCTGAGCCTGACCTAAACTCAGCCCTTTTGCGACTCAAGTTGATGCTGTCGGGCTTGTCTACATGGGGACTCTTACCAGCATACTTATACAGCCACAGTTACACCACTGTAACGCCCCATCTGGACACCCTTATTCTGCATGAAGCTGGCTTTTCCCCAGTGTAGCTGGCATCACTTTCCAAGCAGTATAAGCTGAAGCAGAAAATGGCGCTGAGTCCAGAATAAGTTTTCCACATGGGGAGTTTTGCCAGTATTGCTATAGTGGTGTATTTGTAGTAGCATTATTCCCTGTGTTGACAAGCCTGTAGCAGGCCCCGCTGAAGCTAGCTTATGGTGGAAGATCCTTGCTCAGTGCACCTGGTCTTGTCCCAGTAAATTGCTGGTGGGGCACCAGTAACTGGTCTGGATGACTGGGCTGCACGGGGAGTGAATGCACTGGGAGGCAGGTCTCTTGCCCAGCCCAGGCTGTGATTACTGTTTGGCCTGGCAGACTCTCCCCAAGAGGAGAGAACTTTGGGCTAAACAGGCTGACTTCATCAGGACTGGCGTTTGTCCTGTCTATGTCGCAAACCCAGCAGCAGCTCCCCAGACCCAGCTGATGGAAATGCCCTTCAGAAGTAACATCAGGGGAGACACGACCTTCTGCACAGGATGCAAATATGAGGAGGCGAGTGCACTCTGTCAACAGAGGGAGGAGAGCATGCTCCAAGGGAGATCTTTGCCCCTCCTTGTCTCTTCAGGGGGATGTGGGCCACTTTACAGAGAGAACCCAATTTCTGGAGGGAAGTGAGAGAAGAACCTAACTCCTGGTCACCAACCCTGAGAGATCCAAGCTGATCTACTGGAGGGTGAATATCGTGAGGTCTCAGGTAAACGTTATCCCTCATGCTGCTGCTATGCACTGAGACAGAACCTGTCTGTCAGGGGATATCACTAAAGGGTTAATAGGGAAACAGTGCCCGCTCAGCTGGTCCTGTCCATGTTCTGGCACTGGCTCAACACCCTGAGACCAGCCCTGGGTATCCTGGCCTGGCTCCAGAGGTTAGCTCTGGAGTCCTTTTGGCCAAGGCTGCAATAGGTGTCTGCAGAGGTTTTGAGTCTTCCCCTGGAAGAGGGAGGACAGGACCTGAACTGCCTTTGCAGTCAGGTCCACATATTCCGCCTCCAGGCTCTGCAGAGATTCCTTTACGGTGCAGGTAGTCTG
The DNA here is from genome assembly GCF_015237465.2 of Chelonia mydas. NCBI lineage: Eukaryota > Metazoa > Chordata > Testudines > Cheloniidae > Chelonia > Chelonia mydas. Next base: position 34,131,318 of record NC_051254.2, on the reverse strand, counting down.
GTGTGGACTGGCGCACGCCTTTCTCCGCTGCCTCCAAGGGCTCCGATATGACCGACAGCTCCTTTATCTCCATCCAAGAGGTCTTCCACCAGACCCCTCTGGGCCACCAGTCTTCCACCAGGACTTCCTCCGGACCTGGAGGCTGATTTCGGCGACCAGAACCATGGTGACTGCCGAGGGGACAGATCTCCTTGCGGAGCCCCTGCTGCACAATCCCCAGCTTCGTGTGCAGGTGGCAGAGTCCCCCTTGGCGCACCGAAGGTTGGTCCTGGCAGGTGCCATCAGGATCAGAGACCTCCTGGACTACGAGCGGGGGGAGTGGGTGGATTCCCTGGCACTCACCCAGTGCATGGGGCTCTCCACCCCTTCTACCCACCGCTGCATGCTTCAGGAGGTGAAGGCAGCCTTAATGCCCGCCTCTCGGGCCTTCCTTGCGTGGGTCCTGCGCGTGAGTGTTCCCCGCCCACCCCTCACCCCTGGCCCTCCAGACCTTGTTATCAGGCCCCTGCCCCACAAGCCAAGGCGGCTATCTATTCCACCAGGAGGAGGATGCTGGACGGGGAGGTGCTCTGCGACTGTGAGGCCTATTTATGTTCCTCTCTTCAATCATGAGTCCAGGTAGAGTTCCTCTGGGCCACGTTCGCTGGCTCCCTAGACACCTTTGAGAAGCAGTGGGCGCTCTCTGCTTGGTGTCCCCCTCTGGCTCCCAGTTTATGACCTATGACCTCACTCCTGATCATTTTCTTAATATTAGTTGCCCCCTGAACTTGCTTGAGATCTGGGACCAGTAGCTCCACCCCTGAGGCTGGGGGGGGCTTCAGGTATGGGGGGGCTTGCACCCGCCCATCCCCGGATTTCAATAGGCGGGGCTGATCCGTGGCCTCACAACAGCTGCAGAGATAAAAGGGCTGCAGAGCACCTGGGTGGGTTAGCTGCTAGAGAGACTGAAGGATTGCAGAGAGGAGTTTCCTTCAGGTCAGCCACAGCCTGGTAAAACGCTATCCAGGCAATCAGGTTGTTCTCTTGCTTTCTCTCTCTGCTTAGTGGTCACTAGAATTGATCGGAAAACCAGTTTCATTAAAAATGTTGGATTTGAAAGTTACTTCTGTTAATCAGGAAGACGCTTACATTTTTTTCAAACTTTTTAAACTGCTGTGTGTGATAAAATAAGTAGTGTCACCTCCCCCTGCTCTTTTCCGTCTTTTATTCCTTTTTGCTACTTGGTAACTTTCCACAACTTCTTCAACTTCTGAAAAATTACCCTGTGGCAAAGTAGCAGACATTCACTTTTCCTTTTATCTCTCTGCAACTTTTTCAAAACTGTAGAAGTTCAGAGTGGGAAAAAGAACAATGAATTGTGAACAAAAGAGACCTAAATGTGAACAAACCTTCAACATGGTAGCTGGCATAGTTTCTGAATCATGTGAGTCTATTTCCCTTATAAATGCATACCTTTGCTAGTGTAGATGTTAATGAATATTTTTGTCATTCAGTTTCAGAATGTTGCTAAGCAGTTTGAATCAACCATATCCATTGGAGGGGAAATCCAAAAGCAAATACATGACTGTGACAATCAGGGTCCAGACACCTCAAGGAAAGAACAGAAGGTTTAAAATAAGCAGCTAAACCAACTGACTGCATATTGTGTTATTGTGTATAAAAATATGTTGAGTAAGATCTCTTATGAAATCTTGTAATTCTCTAAACTTAATAATCATTGAGATATATACAGACTGTGGTTATGTATCTCTATAGATAAACTGTGCTGGTAACCTGGATTACAACTTCAGCTTCACCTCCCAGTGGCCAGTCAGGCAGGGAGGGGCTGCCCACCACCACCAAATGAGACTAGTTCCAAGCCCCTAGCCAGGGGTGAAAGTAAGTTAGAGGACTTACCGGTAAGCCTGAGCGTTGAGCAGGGGGCATGGCCTCAACTGGAAGAGGTGTGGCCTTAACCTGAAGAGGCAGGGACTTAAATCCCCAGCCCTTTAAATCTTGATTTAAAGGGCCAGGGGTCCAGCTGCAGTAGTGGCAGCTGGGAACCCGGGGCGCTTTAAATCACCCCTGAGCTACCAGCTGCAGAGGTGGCTGGGAACCCCAGGGCTTGGGGGCGATTTAAAGGGCCCAGGGCTCCAGCTGCCACTACCACAGTGGAGCCCTGGGCCCTTTAAATCACTGAGGAGCTCTGGGGGCTCCCGGCTGCCACCGCTACCCCGGGGCTCTGGGCTCTGGCAGAGCTTTAAAGGGCCTGGGGCTCCGCTGTGGTAGCAGCTGCCGGAGCCCCGAGCCCTTTAAATCCTCGCCTGAGCCCTGCTGCCCGAGCCCTGGGGTAGCGGCGACTGGGCTCTGTCATAAATATAAAGGGAAGGGTAAACACCTTTAAAATCCCTCCTGGCCAGAGGAGAAATCCTTCCACCTGTAAGGGGTTAAGAAGCTGGGATAGCCTCGCTGGCACCTGACCAAAATGACCAATGAGGAGAGAAGATACTTTCAAAAGCTGGAGGGAGGGAGAGACAAAGGGTCTGTCTGTGTGATGTTTTTGCCGGGGACAGAACAGGAATGGAGTCTTAGAATTTAGTAAGTAATCTAGCTAGATATGCATTAGATTATGATTTCTTTTAATGGGTGGGAAATTAAGCTGTGCTGAATGGAATGGATGTTCCTGTCTGTGTGTCCTTTTGTCACTTAAGGTTTTGCCTAGAGAGATTCTCTATGTTTTGAATCTAATTACCCTGAAAGGTATTTACCATCCTGATTTTACAGAGGTGATTCTTTTTTACTTTTTACTTCTATTAAAATCCTTCTTTTCAGAAACTGAATGTTTTTTCATGGTTCTTAAGATCCAAGGGTTTGGGTCTGTGGTCACCTATGCAAATTGGTGAGGATTTTTACCAAACCTTCCCCAGGAAGTTGGGTGCAAGGGTTGGGAGGATTTTTGGGGGGAAAGATGTTTCCAAACAACCCTTTCCCAGAAACCCGGTTAAACGTTTGGTGGTGGCAGTGGAAGTCCAAGGGGAAAGGATAAAATAGTTTGTACCTTGGGGAAGTTTTAACCTAAGCTGATAAAAGTAAGCTTAGGAGGTTTTCATGCAGGTCCCCACATCCGTACCCTAGAGTTCAGAGAGGGGAAGGAACCTTGACAGGCTCTGTCGGGGATTTAAAGGGCCCTGGGGCTCCAGCCGCTGCTACCGCCCAGGCCATTTAAATCCACTCTGGAGCCCCACCACCACTACCCCAGGGCTCGGGCAGCAGGGCTCAGGTGGGGATTTAAAGACCCGGGGCGGTAGTGGCAGCTGGAGCTCCAGAGCCCAATAAATCCTCACCAGAGACCCCCACTCCTACCCCAGGGCTTGGGCAGCAGGGCTCAGGTGGGGATTTAAAGGGCTCCGGGTGAGGGGGGGTATTAGCGGCTGGAGCTCCGGGGCCCTTTAAATCCCTGCTCGAGCCCTGCTGCCTGAGCCCTGGGGTAGCGGCGGCAGGGATTTAAAGGGCCGGGGTGTGAGTGGGGGCTGGAGCTCTGGGGCCCTTTAAATCTCCGCCAGAGCCCCGCCACCGCTACCCCAGGGTTTCGGCAGTCGGGCTCGAGCAGGGATTTAAAGGGCTGGGGTGGTAGCAGCAGCTGAAGCTCCGGGGCCCTTTAAGTCCCCGCCGCAGTCCCGCTGCCGCTACCCCAGAGCTTTAAATTGCCATGTGGGAAAGCCGGTCCCGGTACGACGCAAAGGCTCTTACCAGTACGCCGTACCGGGGCATATCGGCTTACTTTCACCTCTGCCCCTAGCATTGTACAACCCAGGGAAAAAACAATGAATGGATCCTTACAGTTAAGGGGAAAACACTGAGACATCCCGGTGATCAAGTAGAGGGAATTTTCCCTGCTCTGAATAACCATGAATCACCTTAGTCTGAGACAAAGGGGGGAAATAAAACAACCTGCAAATCCTGTTAAAAGGGAAGGGGTTTGAGGTGTGCTCTAGAGTTTGTCGCTTCCCTCAGATGCATCCCATTGCAGACGTGGAACAGGAAATTAAACGTCCCTCACAGAATCCATCCTCCTGGAATTTGGGAATCTCCCTAAACTGCAGGTTTTCCTCTTCCTGCTGTTTCTAGCAATCTGCTTTGTGATCACGGCCAGGAACATCCTCATTGTTGTGCAGTTGTGGTTGATCAGCACCTTCACACCCCCATGAACTTCTTCCTGGGGAACTTTTGCTGCTTGGAGACCTGCTACATCTCGACCATCCTGCCCAGAATGCTGGCCAGTCTCCTGACTGGGGACAGAACCATTTCTGTCTGTGGCTGTATGACACAATTGTATTTTGTCAGTTTCTTTGGGGCTACAGAATGTTTTCTTAGCCACAATGTCTTATGATCGGTATTTAGCAATATGCAAACCACTGCATTATGCAGCCCTTATGAGTGGCAGCTTATGCCTCCAGCTAGCAGCTGGTTCTTAGATATGGTGATTTTTGACTATTCCCATAATAGTATTTCTTATGTTACAATTATCTTTCTGTGGTCCCAATAAAACTGATAACTTTTTCTGTGAATCCACGCAAATAATAAATCTCTGCTGCAATGACACCTACCAGCTGGAGATTGTCATTACCATCCTGGTTTCTTTACTCACTCTGCCCCCATTTGCATTAACCCTGGCATCCTACGTTTGTATCATCTCCACCATCCTGAGAATCCCTTCCACCACTGGGAGGCAAAAGGCCTTTTCCACCAGCTCCTCTCACCTCATTGTGGTGACAATTTTCTATGGGACCCTAATCATCGTGTATCTGCTACCAAAAACCAACACACTGAGAGACTTCAACAAAGTGTTCTCTGTCTGCTACACAATTCTGACTCCTATGGCCAATCCCTTCATATACATCCTGAGAAACAAAGAGGTCAAGGAGGTCCTGAGAAAAATTTTCAGCAAATGTCTAGATTTTATGAGAATTCAGAAACCTCAATCTGTTCTCAAGGCAAAATGGTGGTGAGCTCAACTGATTTACTGTAAAAAGAAAAGGAGTACTTGTGGCACTTTAGAGACTAACCAATTTATTTGAGCATAAGCTTTCATGAGCTACAGCTCACTTAATCGGATGCATACTGTGGAAAGTATACAAGATCTTTTATACACACAAGCCACGAAAAAATGGGTGTTTACCACTACAAAAGGTTTTCTCTCCCCCCACCCCACTCTCCTGCTGGTAATAGCTTATCTAAAGTGATCACTCTCCTTACAATGTGTATGATAATCAAGGTGGGCCATTTCCAGCACAAATCCAGGGTTTAAAAAGAATGTCTGGGGGGAGGGAGGGTAGGAAAAAACAAGGGGAAATAGGTTACCTTGCATAATGACTTAGCCAATCCCAGTCTCTATTCAAGCCTAAGTTAATTGTATCCAATTTGCAAATGAATTCCAATTCAAAAGTCTCTCGCTGGAGTCTGGATTTGAAGTTTTTCTGTTGTAATATCGCAACTTTCATGTCTGTAATCGCATGACCAGAGAGATTGAAGTGTTCTCCGACTGGTTTATGAATGTTATAATTCTTGATATCTGATTTGTGTCCATTTATTCTTTTACGTAGAGACTGTCCAGTTTGGCCAATGTACATGGCAGAGGGGCATTGTTGGCACATGATGGCATATATCACATTGGTGGATGTGCAGGTGAACAAGCCTCTGATAGTGTGGCTGATGTTATTAGGCCCTGTGATGGTGTCCCCTGAATAGATATGTGGGCACAGTTGGCAACGGGCTTTGTTGAAAGGATAGGTTCCTGGGTTAGTGGTTCTGTTGTGTGGTATGTGGTTGCTGGTGAGTATTTGCTTCAGGTTGGGGGACTGTCTGTAGGCAGTAGTTGGACTGTAGTTTCCTCAGGAAGTCAGTGTTGTCTCGAAGATAGCTGGGAGTGCTGGTAGCGTAGGGCCTGAGGAGGGAGTCTACACAGCCAGACAATCCTGATGTCAGGGTGCCAATGCCTGAGATGATGGGGCGCCCCGGATTTCCAGGTTTATGGATCTTGGGTAGTAGATAGAATATCCCAGGTCGGGGTTCCAGGGGTGTGTCTGTGCAGATTTGATCTTGTGCTTTTTCAGGGAGTTTCTTGAGCAAATGCTGTAGTTTCTTTTGGTAACTCTCAGTGGGATCAGAGGGTAATGGCTTGTAGAAAGTGGTGTTGGAGAGCTGCCGAGCAGCTTCTTGTTCATATTCCGACCTATTCATGATGACAACAGCACCTCCTTTGTCAGACTTTTTGATTATGATGTCAGAGTTGTTTCTGAGGCTACTACCCAAGATCCATAAACCTGGAAATCCTGGGCGCCCCGTCATCTCAGGCATTGGCACCCTGACAGCAGGATTGTTTGGCTATGTAGACTCCCTCAACAGGCCCTACACTACCAGCACTCCCAGCTACCTTCGAGACACCACTGACTTCCTGAGGAAACTACAATCCATCGGTTATCTTCCTGATAACACCATCCTGGCCACTATGGATGTAGAAGCCCTCTACACCAACATTCCACACAAAGATGGACTACAAGCCGTCAAGAACACTATCCCCGATAATGTCACGGCTAACCTGGTGGCTGAACTTTGTGACTTTGTCCTTACCCATAACTATTTTACATTTGGGGACAATGTATACCTTCAAATCAGCGGCACTGCTATGGGTACCCGCATGGCCCCACAGTATGCCAACATTTTTATGGCTGACTTAGAACAACGCTTCCTCAGCTCTCGTCCCCTAACGCCTCTACTCTACTTGCACTATATTGGTGACATCTTCATCATCTGGACCCATGGAAAAGAAGCCCTTGAGGAATTCCACCATGATTTCAACAATTTCCATCCCACCATCAACCTCAGCCTGGTCCAGTCCACACAAGAGATCCACTTCCTGGACACTACAGTGCTAATAAACGATGGTCACATAAACACCACCCTATACCGGAAACCTACTGACCGCTATTCCTACCTACATGCCTCCAGCTTTCACCCTGATCACACCACACGATCCATTGTCTGCTGCCAAGCTCTACGATACAACCGCATTTGCTCCAACCCCTCAGACAGAGACAAACACCTACAAGATCTCTATCAAGCATTCTTACAACTACAATACCCACCTGTGGAAGTGAAGAAACAGATTGATAGAGCCAGAAGAGTTCCCAGAAGTCACCTACTACAGGACAGGCCTAACAAAGAAAATAACAGAACGCCACTAGCTGTCACCTTCAACCCCCAACTAAAACCCCTCCAACGCATTATTAAGGATCTACAACCTATCCTGAAGGATGACCCAACACTCTCACAAATCTTGGGAGACAGGCCAGTCCTTGCTTACAGACAGCCCCCCAACCTGAAGCAAATACTCACCAGCAACCACATACCACACAACAGAACCACTAACCCAGGTACCTATCCTTGAAACAAAGCCCGTTGCCAACTGTGCCCACATATCTATTCAGAGGACACCATCACAGGGCCAAATAACATCAGCCACACAATCAGAGGCTCGTTCACCTGCACATCCACCAATGTGATATATGCCATCATGTGCCAGCAACGCCCCTCTGCCATGTACATTGGCCAAACTGGACAGTCTCTACGTAAAAGAATAAATGGACACAAATCAGATGTCAAGGATTATAACATTCATAAACCAGGTTTCAGAGTAACAGCCGTGTTAATCTGTATTCGCAAAAAGAAAAGGAGTTCTTGTGGCACCTTAGAGACTAACCAATTTATTTGAGCATAAGCTTTCATGAGCTACAGCTCACTTCATCGGATGCATACTGTGGAAAGTGTAGAAGATCTTATAATATATATATATTATATATATTCATGCTTTGTGTGTATATAATAAGATCTTCTACACTTTCCACAACATGCATCCGATGAAGTGAGCTGTAGCTCACGAAAGCTTATGCTCAAATAAATTGGTTAGTCTCTAAGGTGCCACAAGTACTCCTTTTCTTTTATTCATAAACCAGTCAGAGAACACTTGAATCTCTCTGGTCACGAGATAACAGACATGAAAGTTGCGATATTACAACAGAAAAACTTCAAATCCAGACTCCAGCGAGAGACTGTTGAATTGGAATTCATTTGCAAATTGGATACAATTAACTTTGGCTTGAATAGAGACTGGGAGTGGCTAAGTCATTATGCAAGGTAACCTATTTCCCCTTGTTTTTTCCTACCCTCCCTCCCCTCAGACGTTCTTGTTAAACCCTGGATTTTTGCTGGAAATGGCCCACCTTGATTATCATACCCATTGTAAGGAGAATGATCACTTTAGATAAGCTATTACCAACAGGAGAGTGGGTTTGTGTGTGGGGGGGAAGAAAACCTGGGTTTGTGCTGGAAATGGCCCAACTTGATTATCATACACATTGTAAGGAGAGTGATCACTTTAGATAAGCTATTACCAGCAGGAGAGTGGGGTGGGGGGAGAGAAAACCTTTTGTAGTGGTAAACACCCATTTTTTCATGGTTTGTGTGTATAAAAATATCTTCTGTACTTTCCACAGTATGCATCCGATGAAGTGAGCTGTAGCTCACGAAAGCTGATGCTCAAATAAATTGGTTAGTCTCTAAGGTGCCACAAGTACTCCTTTTCTTTTTGCGAATACAGACTAACACGGCTGTTACTCTGAAACCTGATTTACTGTGTAATACTCTGATGCTGTGTGGCCCTTGTTTCTCCCTCCATTTTTGGTGATGTGTACTTATAACTCTTGAGGATGTATAAAGATTTGAAAGTCTAAGAGGAATCAATACCAGTACTGTTAGTCAGAATAAAATTGAACTGTATTTTACTTGCTGAATGTGAGTAAAGGATATCTTGGTGAATTCCATACACTGAAATAACTTAGGGCTAGATCCACAAAGGGACTTAAGCGTTGCAATGACTAAACTTTAGCGCCATACCAGCCAGTAGGAACCTCAGCCCTGAGTTTGGCAGCCAGGCTCCCTATATGGTGCATGGGGAGAAGTAGGCGGCTAAGAAAGGGATCCCCAGAGGCCAGCATGCAGAGCAAGGAGCTACCTCATCTAGCCAAGCAGAATAGCTGGTTAGAAGAGAGTTGCCTTAGCCCCATCTCTCCCCTGGAGTTAGACATTATCTCTGTTTGTGATTTTCAGCTGGGAACGCTAAGGGGGGTGGGGGGCACTCAACAGGGTGTTGGAGACCCAGGTTCAGTCCCCACCCCCCTCTAATGTGGAGCAGGGATTTGACTGTGGGTCCCACACTGAAATGATTATATTGACTGTACCCAATTGGACCATGAATTGGCTAGTGTGAATGTATAACACTGTCTTCTACAGGACAGAATCTGTACTGTTCGGTTGCTTATCAAACAGTCCAGTGGACCAATCAGAGGCCTATAGTTCTGGTACAAGATTATCTAATTTGTACAATTCCTGTGGCACTGAAGATCCATATGATCCTGAAACTTGTCAGGGATTTGGGAAGAACTTGTTTGTACTTTATAATCTCAGGTTATAACCTCAATGCTTGGATGCTCTGGGCTTTTCCAAGAAGCCGAAAGTAATTTTCCAAATTCTCACAGGAATTCAGTGGGATTTTGCTGTATATTGTATACATTACCCCTCTTTTAAAATCCCAGCCTAAATATGTAAAGCACGTTGTTCTACCTGCATTTTATCTGAGTTTCAATCGGGTAACATTATGAAAGACACATAAACTAACATCAAAAGAGACTTAGGAGCCTGTCCTGTTGACTTTCAGTGAGACTTCGGCTGCTAAACCTTAGTAATGAAGACACTTTTGAAAATGGGATTTAGGCACCTAAATCGCTTAGACACTTTTGAAAATGTTACCTGAACTGATTATCCAATGTTATTGGAGGGGGACTGGGTACAAGTGTGGCTGCTATTGAAGGCAACAGGAGGTTTCTTTGGAGAAAGTGCAAGCTCAGCTAACTATCTTGAGATTTTCAAAGCTGCTTAAGGGAATTGAATGCGACATTGGTGTCTAAATCACTTAGAAAAGGAGGACTTGTGGCACCTTAGAGTCTAACAAATTTATTTGAGCATAAACTTTCGTGAGCTACAGCTCACTTCATCAATGCATCTGATGAAAAATCAAAACAGGGAAATCAAACGTCCATCACAGAATTCATCCTCTTGGGATTTGGGACTCTCCCTGAACTGCAAATCCTTCTTTTCCTGCTATTTCTTGTGATCTACATTGCAACCATGGCCGGGAACATTCTCCTTGTGACCTTAGTTGTGACTCATCAGCACCTTCACACCCCCATGTACTTCTTCCTGGGAAACTTCTCCTGCTTGGAGACCTTCTACACCTCGACCCTCCTGCCCAGGATGCTGGCCAGTCTCCTGACTGAGGACAGGACTGTTCATTTAGTGGGTGTCTCACACAATGTTATTTCTTTGGTTCTCTGGCAGGTACAGAATGCCTTCTCTTATCGGTGATGTCTTATGATCGGTATTTAGCGATATGCAATCCAATGCACTATGCAGCCCGTATGAGTGGCAGGGACTGGATCCAGCTCGCAGGTGCTTCTTGGATAGCTGGCTTCCTAGGCAATAGCATAACAACGTTCTCAATATCACAGTTAACTTTCTGTGGCCCCAATGATATTAACCATTTCTTTTGCGATCTTATCCCACTGATAAATCTCTCCTGTAATGATCCTCACCTGATGGAAATGTTGGCTTTCACACTCATCTTGATTTTCTCACTGCTCCCATTCCTATTTACCTTGATGTCCTACATCTGCATCATTGCGACCATCCTGAGAATCCCTTCCACCACCGGGAGGCAAAAGGCCTTTTCCACCTGCTCTTCCCACCTCATTGTGGTGACCATTTTTTATGGAACTCTGATAACTGTCTATATGTTCCCAACGACCAACACACTGAGTGACATCAAGAAAGTTATCTCTGTCTTCTACACTGTCCTGACTCCCCTGGTCAATCCCATCATCTACAGCCTGAGAAATAAAGAGGTCAAGGAGGCCCTGATGAAAACTTGGAGAAAATGCAGCTTTTGACAATGTTAGCTGATCTGTTTCCTTAGGTTACAATGAAATTGATATAACATGGGGTGATTTGGGGTCAGTATCAAAGCCTACTAAAGTACAAGGTCACGTTTCCATTCGCTTCCATTGGTTTCTTGTCATGCTTTTGCAGAGTCACAGCCCTGGGAGAAATGGAGGTGCATAGACCTTTTAAAAACCCATGACCCCGTTCTTTTTCGGACCAATATCAGATGCCATTGGTGGGTTCTAGTGGGCTGGTGGGAAACTTGAACTGGTGACTGATCAAAGTTCAGACAATGGGGGGAGATTGTGCTCAGGGAGAGGGTGCAGGGTAAATGGATGCAGTTGGAATGCTGAGCATCCATCCCTTGTAGGGTGAGAGATACACCCAGACACATACAACACCTACATTATAAAAACACACACAACGCCTACATTCCCATCTTTAAAAAAGGGAAGAAGGAGGATCCGAGGAACTACAGGCCAGTCAGCCTCACCTCAGTCCCTGGAAAAATCATGGAGCAGGTCCTCAAGGAATCAATTCTGAAGCACTTAGAGGAGAGGAAAGTGATCAGGAACAGTCAGCATGGATTCACCAAGGGCAAGTCATGCCTGACTAATCTAATTGCCTTCTATGACGAGATAACTGGCTCTGTGGATGAGGGGAAAACAGTGGAAGAGTTATTCCTTGACTTTAGCAAAGCTTTTGACATGGTCTCCCACAGTATTCTTGCCAGCAAGTTAAAGAAGTATGGGCTGGATGAATGGACTATGAGGTGGATAGAAAGCTGGCTAGATCATTGGGCTCAAGTGATCAATGGCTCCATGTCTAGTTGGCAGCCGGTATCAAGTGGAGTGCCCCAAGGGTCGGTCCTTGGGCAGGTTTTGTGCAATATCTTCATTAATGATCTGGAGGATGGTGTGGACTGCACCCTCGGCAAGTTTGCAGATGACACTAAACTGGGAAGAGTGGTAGATATGCTGGAGGGAAGGGATAGGATACAGAGGGCCCTAGAGAAATTAGAGGATTGGGCCAAAAAAAATCTGATGAGGTTCAACAAGGACAAGTGCAAAGTCCTGCACCTAGGACGGAAGAATCCCATGCAGCGCTACAGACTAGGGACCGAATGGCTCAGCAGCAGTTCTGCAGAAAAGGACTTAGGGGTTACAGTGGACGAGAAGCTGGATATGAGTCAACAGTGTGCCCTTGTTGCCAAGAAGGCCAAAGGCATTTTGGGATGTATAAGTAGGGGCATTGCCAGCAGATCGAGGGATGTGATTGTTCACCTCTATTCGACACTAGTGAGGCCTCATCTGGAGTACTGTGTCCAGTTTTGGGCCCCACACTACAAGAAGGATGTGGAAAAATACTCCAAGGTCTTTCTCCTCCTCCGTTACTTCTAACTGATACGTCCCCAGCTTATAACTAAAATTCTTGTTATTAATCCCTAAATGCATGACCTTACACTTCTCACTATTAAATTTCGTCCTAAATTCCATGCTCTAGGGCCAGTTCCTGAGCTGGTGTAAATTGATGTGCTCCATGCTGAGCGACACAAGCCGGGAGTCTGGCTCCTAGCGCCCACTGAGGAGTAGAGCTTTTGACTGGCTTGAAAAAAAATTATATTGGCTTTATGTGAGTTCACGGAAGTCTCTGTTTTTTCTTCCAGGGGGTGCCGAGTGCGAACTCTGCCCCAAGGACTGGTGGGCGCACCGGGAAAAGTGCGACTGGGATTCTAAAAGGAGTCAGATCTGGACCGAGAGCTGGAAAGACTGTGAGTCGAGGAATTCACAAATGCTTGAGATCCAGGACCAAGAGGAGATGGTAAAGTGAAATGCACAAGGCCAGTTCCCCAGCTGGTGTGAATCAATGTAGTGGCACTAATTTTTTACTCCTTTACCACTCAGCAACTCTCGGGGAACTGGTCTATTCTTCAGTACCACAGAAGCTCTCCAGTGAGAGGGTATCATGCAGTGTGCTGGCCCGGTTGGGTCAGAATCCATTTTAGTTGCATGTTTTGGGTCTCTGACAGATCTCCTGGGGAGATGGGGGAGTGGGGGGTCTCTGTATATGCAGGGGGCATAAGACCATGTGAGAGTCACCCAGATGCTTGCTTTACACGTCTGGATCAGCCTGAACAACACGTCCCACACCAGGAACTGGAGCTGGGTGGACGGCTCCCCTTTAAATCAAACACTGTGAGTGTTGCCTGAGAATTCACTGTGACAAAGATACATTTTTCTGAGAGACACAGAACTTAGAAATCAGAATGGAGTTCTCCGCACTCCTCCTTGCTCTGACTCAGGGGTACAGTCCTTGCTGGGTGCATTCGCCCCCTGCACTGATTTGGGGTGCCGTCCCTGCCAGGTGCATTCCACTGCCCCTCACTTGCACCATAGCTCATTGCAAAATCCATTCCTTCCCTCCCTCTCTATCTTCGCAGATTGGGGTTTGCCTTCACGGTCAGGTCAATTGCCCACTAGTGCCTTGTCTAGAGAGTGGGGCACTGTGACTACAGGATGCACTTACTTCATGCATCTGGGAAGCCGGGAATCTTGTTGCCAGGTGAACCTCCCAGAAGTGGGGAGATGCTGTAGTGCACGAGGTAGCAAGGGTGGAGTGTTGTTGTTTGGTTCCTTCAGTCAGCTGCGGGCATTGTGAGGGAAACACGCTGCCCTTGTGGGATATTTCCCAGCATCTTGGTCCAGGAGGCTGCTAACAGAGGCTGCCTCTTGTGTGCGAGCCTTTAGCTAGAGCCGGGGAAGATGCCTCCTGAGGTGGTAGATGGTTGAGCAGAGCAGCCGGCACCAGGGGAGAGGGAAGTCTGAACGCTCCATACAGAGGGAGGGGAGGGGTATTTGTTAAGATTCAGCCTTAACCGATGTCAGGTGGGGGTTACCCAGGGTTGGGGAAGGGCAGGGCCGTCCCTAGCTATTCTGGGGCCCTACACAGCCTCCCCCCCGAGCGGGGGTTTGTGGGGGGGGCCCAGGCTTCCAGGCAGGGAGGCTGGCTTGGGGGGCAGGGGAGAACTGCCCCCAAATACTCACCGGCGGCGTGGCTGGGGCCAGGTTTCTGCATTTCCCGCTGCCGGGGAGTGTAGGCCCGGCCCTGCTGCAGTCCTCAGGGGAGTGGGGGTGGGGCTGGGGCAGAGCAGATGTGGGAAGATGTGGGGCTGGGGCGGAGCAGGGGTGGGGGCTTTGGGGAGGGGGTGGAGTGGGAGCGGGGCTGGGGCTGAGCAGCAAGCAGCTGCTCAGGGCACCAGGAAATTTGGTTTCCTGGTGCCCTACGCAGCTGCTTACTTTGCATATCAGTAGTGACGGCCTTGGGGAAGGGGTCCCAGCTCCCATCCATGCGCCTCAGCACAAACAACAGCCCTGACTCTATGGGGGTCAGAGTAACCTAGAAAAGCACCACTCTTAACAATCCCACAATGCTTTTATTTAACCCAGGCAAGCCGGGAGCAGACCCACTTTAGGATCTCTAGCAGGGGGCACACGCATTCCCTCCCCCTGGCGTACAGAAAAACAGCTCTCCCCACACCCGTCCTGGCTAGACACACATAGACTCTCTACACCGTGCCAATGCAATTCCCTCCCCTGCCTGGGTCAGTCCAGCCTCTCCAAGCTCTGCTCTGGTGCTGGCGCCTGGTTATCACCCCATTAAGGTGCATGGGGCAGCACACAATTCCCACAGCTGCCTAATGGGACTGTATCCCACTGCAGCCATGGCTCACCGTCTATGCAAGACACTAGTGCAGAGTTAACCTGGGGTAAATGAAAGGTTCAGTCTGTGAAAGCTGAAAATTAACTTCAGAATCACTTTGTTGCATTTTAAGTATTTTAGCAAAATGTTTCTATAAAAACCGACAAAGGAAAGCGAGAAGTAGGGTTCAAGGGGCATTTAAAGGATGCACAGGTCTTATAGGGAGAAGCAGTTTTGTGGAGACTGACTGAAGGATGGAAATATAAAAATAAAGAGGAGAAGAGGGGACTGAGGCTGCAGAATCAGAACAAAGAACGATAGCAACGTCTAGTTCTCATGGAGTATTTCTCGTCCATCGATCTCTTTATAGGTGGGGAAGAAGAGTCACAAGGAAGCCAAGTGACACCCAAAAGTCACACAGCAGCCCAAGGCTTAGAACCCCCATATCCCAAATGCCAGTCCAGCACTCTATGCCACGATACTACACCACACTGTCCCCCATAGCCTCTGGAGACTGTTTCTGTGTGGAGTGTCTGGCACGATGGGGCCCTGATCTCAACTGGGGCCTCTAGGCGCTACAGGAACATGCACAAACACTAAGCCTGGCTTTCACACAAACAACCTACTGATATATCAGAAGTGAGCACCTGCATTATGCAGTATGTGACCCACTAGACCCCATTCCTCTCCAAGAGCTGGGGTAGAACCCACGAGTCCTGGCAGGGTCTCTCTCTCTAAAGAGTTAGTGACAAAGGAACAGCAGAGACGTGGTATCTGCTAGTTTTCCATAAGTCTCTCAGGGTTATCCAAGATAACTTTGGGGATCTCTGTCTTGCATCTGGAATGTTCCCTGAAAATGTCCAAACAGCTCAGAGATACAGAACCATTCCCTGGATCAATTCTTATAGCTGTCTTCCCCGGAAAGCAATCTGGCAAGTGTTCCTGTCAGCTCATTGCTAAGTTATTGGCCAAAACATGAGAGTTTTCAGGTGCCTAAGTAGACCCTGGTCTCATGATGAAATTATCCTCCCCGCCGCCACCAAAATTGGAAATGGTGCCCCTGAGTGCACAGAACCCTACAGTGTTTCCCCAAGGGAGCTGCATTAACAGGCAACTCTGCAAGTGACCCCCATGCCTCTGCAAGTGACCCCCATGCCTCTCTATTTCCTTGGCCACATGTATCCTGTCCCTATTCTGGCGGCTAATCCAGAAAAGGAGGGAAAGAGCTCACCACAGCTTTCACCTGAGGGAGGTGTTGGGTTGAGATCAGCTGGTCAAAGCAGGCAATAGGGACAGAATCTGAGACTTGAAGCTCCTCGAGTGACCTCTGACCTTTCTAGACCTGCCCTTCAATCATACACAGTGATTTGTAAAGTTGAATGTGATTGTAACTCGACCCATTTTAACCCCTTCACCACACAAGACAAAGCCCGTAGGATTCATCATGAACTATTTATTGCTCCACCCCTGGCTCCCTACAGCCACCAGCCACTTTCGAGCTTTCCCTCTTCTCTCCCAGGCTGTGCTCACTTGATTGCAGGAGCTCAGTGGATTCTCCAGCTTTGCTCTTTCGCTTCCATTCTTCACTTCTTTGGATGGCTGCATTTGCAACTGAGCAGCCTGATGGAAACACTGAGTCCTCTGTCACGGCAGGCAGGCCCAGCAGCTAAAGCCAAAGACTCATTGAGAACAGGGGGAGGTTCACCTGAACTGTCAGGAGTGGAGGCTTGGCCCAGAGGGTAAGGTTACCATATTTGAACTTTCAAAAAAGAGGACACTCCATGGGGTACGGGGGGGAGTGGTAGCCCTGCCCCCTATCCACTCCTTCACACTTCTTGCCCCCTAACTGCCCCCCACAGAACCGCCAACCCATCCGACCCCTCCTGCTCCTTGTCCACTGGTCGCCCCTCCCAGGACCCCTGCCCCTAACCGCCCCCCAGGACCACACCCCCTATCTAAACCTTCCTTCTCCTTGTCTCCAACTGCCCCCTCCTTAGACCCCCCCCCACTAACTGCCCCTCTAGAACTCCACCCCCTACCTCTCCCCTGACGGCCCTGTCTCCTGACTGCCCCACCCCCTGTCCACAGCCCTGCCCCCTGACAAACCCCCGGGTCTCCCACACCTATCCAACCTCTCCCTGTCCCCTGACTGCCCCCACCCAGAACCCCTGACACATCTAACCCCTCTGCTCCCTGCCCCTGACTGCCCCCCCAAACCTCCACCCCATCCAACCCCCCCTGCTCCCAGTTCCTGGACTGTCCCGATCCCTCTCCACACCCCCGTCCCCTGACAGCCCCCTCCAGAACCCCTGACCCATCCAACCTCTCCTGCTCCTGTCCCCTGACTGTCTCTTGGGACCCCATGCCCCTTCTCCAACCCCCCAACCCCCTTACCATGCTGCTCAGAGCAGTGTGTCTGGTGTGTGGAGCCAGACACCGTACCATGCTCCCCTGCGGAGCGCGCAGCCCCGCCCCACAGAGCGCTGCCGGCGCGGCTCGCTGAGGCTGCAGGGGAGGGGGGCAGCAGGGGAGGGGCTCTGGCTGCTGGAGGCCCCGATGTTAGCTGCTCAGTCCATCCCGGCCGCCCTGTCAGCGATGTCATGCTCTGCATTGGGAGGGAAATCCCAAACCTTTTGGGAGTTTTACTAATTCCTCCCCGACGACTATTTAAATCCCCAAAAGCCGCACATGTCCGGGAAAATCCGGACGCATGGTAACACTACCAAAGGGACTCCAGGATCTGCAGCTGCTGCCACCTCTATGGTGAATCCTCCAACTCATCACCAAACAGCTCTTCCACATTCTGTAACCTGGCTCCACGGTCTGACCGTGCAGGAGAACAGAAACCCTTTGTGACAGTAGGAGAGTCTCTTCAATGCTGCACTCTTTGCATGGCTTCCCGCAGTCACCGTGAAACACGACTACCCTGCCCCCAGGAGTCTCTCAAGAAGCTGTCGGCGCAGTCACTGGGCACCCACTCCTAATGGTCTCGGACAGTGGCATTGCAGAGGGAGCTGAGCAGACCGTCCCTTCTATGACTTCCTGAATTGCTGCCAGGACTGATTCGCCTCTGCGCTAGGGAGAGTCCCCATAGGAAAAGCAGCTGTGGTGGGGGAGGGGCAAGACAAGCACTACCCTTGAGACCTTGAATAGCAGGCAAGCAGGACTCTGGGAGCCAAGGGATCGGTGTGTCTTGCTGGGAGAGCAGAGCTTTTTTTTTTTTTTTTTTAGAAAAAAATTTATTTGTGTAACACACTTACACAAATCGCCAAAGCAGATAAAAAAAAAAAAAAAAAACTATGCAACAAAACAAAAGCAAATGCAATGTATAACACAGCAGCCTTCTGGGGAGAGAAGTGTTCAGGCTTGCCTGGGCCCAGAGCGGCGGGGCTTCCTCGACACTCATGGTCTTCCACCCCCTCGAGTTACCAAGTGCCACGCCCAGTGTCCTCTCCTGAGAGTGCCCAACAAGATGGGCAAGGCTGCGGGATGGACCGTTTGGGGGGAAGGGACGTGCACCCACATGTGAAAGGGCCCCTCCTAGGTGGTGGTGATGATGGTATCCACAGCGGCAATGGCTGGGGCTGGGGTCTCTCGCTCTTCCCCTCAATCAAAGGGTCAGATGGAGGGAACCGGACTGGGTCATGGAGCAGAGAACCTCGGACAGTGCCCACCGCTCCTCGAAGGTGTCAAGGGAGTCGGTGGATGCCACCCAGAGGAACTCTGCCCGGATACGTGAGTGTACTGAGGATCGGAAAATGGCCCTACAGTCGCAGGAAGCTTCATTGGCCAACCTCCTCTCTCTGGTTTTATAGATGGCTGTTTTAGCTAGGGCTAGGAGGAGGTTAACCAGGAGATCCCATGACTTTGTGGGGCCATGGATGGGAAGTGTGTAGATAAAAAGGTGAGGGGAAAAATGCAGCCAAAATCATAATAAAATATTCGTGAGGAGCTGGAAAAGGGACTGCAGCCTGGCACACTCTAAATATACGTGTGCCAGGGTTTCCCTCATGTTGCAAAAAGGGCAAGTATCTGGGATGGGGATGAACCGTGTCAAAAACACGCCCGTGCTCACAGCTCTGTGAAGGAGCCGCCAACTGATGTCCCCGACGGGCCTTGGGACCAAGATGGAATACAGGCTGGCCCACTGGGGCTGTTCACCCTCCAAAGGTGGCAGGCGGTCCCGCCACTTTGTATTGGGGCTGGACACCAGGGTGTGGGCGTGAAGGGT
Source organism: Chelonia mydas (assembly GCF_015237465.2). Taxonomy (NCBI): domain Eukaryota; kingdom Metazoa; phylum Chordata; order Testudines; family Cheloniidae; genus Chelonia; species Chelonia mydas. The sequence goes on along the minus strand of NC_051254.2, from coordinate 34,112,357 downwards.
GTGAAGTGTGAGTGTGTATAGATGTTTCCTTGGCATGGTTTGGAAGCTCACCGGCTGCAGTTCATGCAGCTGGCTCGCAGTGAAAGGATGAGGGGTTTGTTGGGATCTACGGGGTAGGGGCCCAATTGAAAGGTCCAGTGGGCCTGGGGTAGAAAGTGGGCAGGGTGCGCCCTCACGCAGGGCTCGGTTGAGATAAGCCTGAGCAGCGGGCGTCAAAGCGGCCTTCACCTCCTGAAGTACGCGCCAGGGGGTAGGAGGTCTGGAGAGCCCCATGCACGGAGCGAGCGTCAGGGGAATCCATCCAGTCTCCCCAGTCGTAGTCCAGGAGGTCTCCGACTCTCGTGACTTCCACCAGGACCAAACTCTGGCGCACCGAGCGGGACTCCGCCACCTGCACATGGAGCTGGAGGTTGTGTAGCAGGGGCTCCGCAAGGAGATCTGCTCCCACAGTGGCCGTCTCGGACCTGGTTGTTGAAAACAGTTTCCAGGCCCGGAGGAGGTCCTGGTAGAAGACCGGCAGCCCAGAGAGGTCTCGCGGAAAACCTCTCGGACAAAAATAAAAGAGCTGCCGGTCGTATTGGAGCCCTTGGAAGCCACGTAGGAAGGCATATGCTCCACGTCGAACTACCTGCACTATAGAGGAGCCTCTGCAGGGCCTGGAGGCGGAAGACATGGACCTGAGTGTGCAGACACTTCAGGCCCTGCCCTCCTTCCTTCAGGGGTAGATGAAGAACCCCAACAGGGGCCCAGTGCATTCCTGACTAAAAGAACTCAAGAATCGATGTCTGGAGGTTGGTCAGGAAACCCGGGGCCGGGACCAGGGTGTTGAGCTGGTACCAGAGCATGGACAGGACTAGTTGGTTAAGCACCAGTGCTCTCCCTCGGAGGGAGAGACATCGGAGTAGCCTCGTCCATTTCCGGAGCCGCTCTATCACCCCGCCTTCTAAATTTTGCCAGTTCTCCGGCGGAGAAGGGTGCGTGGCAGAAAGGTAAACGCCTTGGTAGAGCAGCGGACCCGCGTTCCACCGGATAGTCTGAAGCGCAGGTGGGAGGGAGCTCACCTGTCGCCAGTCCCCCACCGCCAAGCCAGAGCTCTTGACCCAGTTGACTCGGGCAGAGGAGGCTGCCGAATAGATGTCCTGGCAAGCCTCCACCCGCGCCAAGTTGCCCGGGTCCTGGACCACGAGGAGCACGTCATCGGCGTACGGCGACAGGACCAGCCGCAGCTCTGGCTCCCACAGAACCAACCCTTTCAACCTCCTTCGAAGGAGACAGAGGAAGGGCTCGATCGCCAGAGCGTACAGCTAGCCCGAGATGGGGCACCCCTGCCGCCCTCCTCGCCCAACTGAGGTCCGAATCCAAATGCCTGCAGAGTGCCCAGGAGGTACCGATGGTCCACACTATCGAACGCCTTCTCCTGATCAAGAGACAGGAGGGCGAACGACAGATCATCTCTACTCCCGAGTTCAAAAAGGTCTCGGACAGAAATAGTTGTCAAAAATGCTGCCACCCGGGACAGTGTAGGTCTGGTCTGGGTGGATCATGTCCGCCAGCACAGACCCTAGCCACAGCGAGACTGCTTTTGCTATGATTTTGTAGCCCGTGCTAAGGAGCAAGACGGGATGCCAATTTCGTAAATCGCGGAGGTCCCCCTTCTTCGGCAACAAGGCGAGCACCGCTCGCCTGCACGAAAGAGGGAGGACCCCACCCTGCAAAGACTCGGCCCAGACAGTGGCTAGGTCTGGGCCAAGGATGTCCCAGAACCCGCGGTAGAACTCCACGGTCAGCCAGTCCATGCCCGGAGATTTATTGGTGGGCATGCGACGGAGGGCTTCCGAGAACTTGGCCAGGGTGAGAGGCAGTTCTAATCAGTCTCGGTCGCCCGTGCTGACCATAGGGAGTTCCTCCGAGAGCACCCTGCAAGTGCCAGGATCGGTCGGATCCGGGGAGAAAAGGCTTGTGTAGAAGTCACGGGTCCTCCCACAAATCTCCACCGGATCCGTGAGGGGGGTGTGGTCTTCTGCTAGAAGGCAGGTGATATGTTTCTTGGCCCCCCTCATTTTCTCCAGGGCGTAGAAGAAGCGGGAGCCGTGATCCATCTCCCGAAGGAGGTGGATGCAGGATCAAACAAAGGCACCTCGGGCCCAATGGTCCTCGAGGGCCCGGAGAGCAGAGCTGGAGAGCAGAAAAGGGCACTGGAGGAATTGGAGAAAAGTCAATGTGACAGCTGGGTCATGGGCAGCCAGACCTAGTGGTCAGAGGCAGAGTCCACACTCACAAGACAGGAGTCGAGAGTCAGCTGGGTCAGGACACTGAAAGAGCAGAAGCAAAAGACCAAATTGTGTTCAGAACCTCAAATCAGATGAGTCACCCTGAGTCAGGACGCCAGAAAATCAAGCATGGGGAGTGGGAGCAGGAACAGTTAACACACAGTCCAGAGGGGGTAGGGGGGAGCTCGGGTGTTCAGACAGCTTCTTGTTCCTGCTGCTGGTTTAAGGAGGTCCTGGGGGCCGATTAGATGCTCTGGGACTCTGCCAATAGGCCTCAGGGATGGAGCCTCAAACTGGGTCTGGACTTCCTTAGTCCTAGGTAAACAGTTTTTCGTAGGCTTCCAGGTGGCGTGCTGGAGTGTGGGTGCTCCCAGGAACCCTGCAGACCCGGGTTAATGACCCATGGGTCATGACAGTGAGTGATCTCTCCCCACTCAAACCTTCTGCAGGAAACCGTCTCCAGGATCCCGGACTCATCCTCTGAGAATAAAACCCACAGTCATGATGACAAATAGGCTATGTAACAGGTGCCCCCTCTTTGTTGCAACAGCCCCAAGCACCCAGAAAAGTGCATGGTTCTCACCTCCAGGAGATGCCTCGGCTCTTCCATGTAAGCCTCAATGGGACCCCTGTTGCTTGGTTTGACAGGATGAGATCATCTGTGCCCACTGCTCCCTTCTCTGGGCTGGCTGCAGCACACATCTGTGTAAGAGGCTGGGCCAGAGACTGGAAGAGAGATGTTACAATCAGGGTCCAGGCACCCCAGAAGGAGAACAGAGGGTCTGAAACCAAAAGACGAAGCAAGCAAATCAGCGGATCGACAGAGAAGTTTTGGACTGTACAGGGACATCAAAGAAGTTCTGTTAGGAAAGCTGAGATGTTAGTCTGGAAACTGCTAAGGCAAAGATTGTGACTTGTTAAGATTCAGTTTTAGTCACTGCAAAGTGTGTTGTGTTTTGTTTGTCTGTTTGAAATTTGTCTCTTTCTCTTGCTTAGTATCACTTAAATCTCTTCTTTGTTACTGTGCTTCCCAAACCAGCTCAGTGTTGTGTGTTTGAGTGAAGTGTGAGTCTCCAGCCTACCTAACAGGCTGAGCTGTGCCCTGTCTCTTTGAAGGTAGTGAATAATTTCTGAGTGATGCTGGGCCCAGTGTCCAAGGGCAGTTCACCAGACACTGACCCATAGGCACTTCCCAGAGAAGAGGCTACACAGGGCTCCAGACACAGCCAGCAGGATCCCTCCCACAAGCTGCGCCATGTCCTTCCCCTCCCAGCCCCACAGCTTCCTCCTCACCCCAGCTTCAGGAACCCCTCCCATCTCCCTGCTCTCCCCACCCACCCTCCAACACCAGGCTCTTTCCAGAATGGAAGCAGGTTTGTACCAGAGTTCACTCACCGCTACATCCTGGCCAGGCCTCATGTCACAGCTTTCTAGCTGGGCTAGCAACCCCGCTGAGACTCACTCTTGCAGTTTGTTGGCTGGGAACTCAGCCCTCCAACCAGGTGACTGTCCTTTAGTCCACTCCTTCCTGGGTCGTGCTCCTTCCAAACAAAGTCCCAAAATGTCTTGAACAGCAAAAAGGCCTTCCACCCTCGTGGGGAGCTCTTCCTCAGCCTGATTTTGGCTCGGCCCCCCCTTCTTGGGTTTCTGTGGTCTTCTATGTCCCCTTCCTTAGGGACGGTGAGAGAACCTAGTCCTACCCTGGACTCCAGGTTTTGGCCCAACGCCGTCTACTGAACAGCTCGATCTGCTTCTGCACTTTTGCTGCTGTTTTCCCTTGTTTCCTCTCAGGTGGAGCTCACTTGGTCATCAATTTGGCCTAGCTCCAGGCTTGGCAGCCACAGGCCAAGCCACCCTGTTAGATACCCTCCTCCTTCAAATCTGGTCCAACCCGGCTGACAGGTTTGTTGAGGGGATGGTGAAACCCCATTGCTGATCAGAAGGAGGTCAGAGTCCGTTCTCTAGGATCTGAAGGTTCATTTATCCTGCTGCGGGAAGTGGAGCTGGAGAGCGGAGATGTTATGTGAATGAGACTGCATGATGCAGTTAGAGACTGAGGGACAGGACCCTCCTCCCAGAAACGCTCCCAGCCAGGCTAAGCTGCAGGGATCCCATTTCTCCCCCAAGAGACCCATATGCCCAAAGAAATCAATGGCTCTTACCTCCATGAGGGAGCGGGGTCTTCCCTCTCAGCCTTTTTGAGAACTAGCACTGCTTGGTTTCCTAGGACAAGGTGACCTGTCCCCACTGTTCCCTGAGGTGGCTCAGCTTCTGACTGCACCCATCGGGAAGGCTGTTACACCACCCCAGGGCCTAGAAGACACGGGGGGAGGAGGCTCCTCTTCATCTCAGACTCTGAGAGCCCAGAGAAGGGCCAAAGAAAGAATAAGGGGCAGGAGATGAAGCTAGCCCTGAGCCTCTGTCCCATCCTCACCTCCTCAAATGTGGAGCTTCCTGAGCTTCAGTTGGGCAGACAGTCAGTAGCCCTGACCCAAAGGTCCTTCTGCTCCATATGGGGCAGGAAGATCTCTGCCTGGGAGCAAGGGGAATGGGATGGGGGTCAGATCAAGGAAAGAGGGGAGGGGTATGGGTGTGAGGGAAAGAGCTCCTTCCCCACATGAAGGAATTTGGGGGACCGAGAGAAGGACCCAGCTCCACAGAGAGGGGAGAGAGTTTCTGTGAGTGCCAGGGGCCTCCATTTCCGCTTCCACTAGCTCCCCATTTACAGTGAGACAGAGCAGTACCTGCAGCAGGGAGCAGGAGTTGCTGAACATGGGAGGGGAACCTTTAAGAGCATCAGATGAGCCACAGCCCTTGCAGCACCTCGGGCATCTGGCACAAGTGCCGGATGATGTGGAGCTGGCACATGACCTTGGCTGTGACATCCTCGTGCTGCAGGGGAACGAGAACATGTCAGAGACTGAGACACTCCCCAGAAATCAGGGAGGATTAAGGGCACCTGGAACCAGCACCATCATTTCCACCCAGCAGCTGCTCATGTCTGAGTGGTAGATTCACCCTCCTGATCCCCAGGATGGAGGATTGCTATCCTCTCTAGTGACCTCCAGTGCCAACCCCCCTCCTTGTTGGGTGAGCTCCTGCCACCTCCCCATCCGTGCCCCTGACAGCTGTTCCACCTTCAACCCACCTGGAGACACCGCTCAAGTTCGTAGAACCCTCTCCTCCACCCCCACCTCCATCCCCTCCCAGGTAGGGCAGGGAGGGGTTCTAGCAGGGCGGCGGGGGGCAGGAGGGATTCTGGCAGCAGTGAAGTGGGATGGGGAGAGGTTGAGACCTTTCCCCAAGTCACCCCAGTGACAAAAGCTGAAGCCACAGGATGGCAGCCCTGGTGAACGGGGCAGGTCAGCAGCCCCTTCTGACTGAATCCTCCCAATCTCTCGAGAGCGGGTCCAGCCCTACCAGCAGCAAGACCAGCTTCCCACGCCCATGTGCCTCAGCCCTTCCTGGTCAGTCACCATCACCAGTCAGTCCTGGTCCTCCCAGGCTGCCAGGGATGGGAGCAACTCTCGATGGTGGCTCGGGTGACAAGGACACTAGGCCATGGGGAAATGGGTGCGGCTCTATGGGGCAGGAAAGGTTCACAGAGGGCACGTAGGGGACTCTCCTGCCATTCCCAGGAGTGATAGCAGAGCACCACATCCTAAGAACAGAAGTTCATGAAGTCCAGAAGTCCCCACTAGGCTCCTTGCTCTCAGGCCTGCGAATGGCGATAGGATGGGAATGAGGCCCTGGGCCCCACCCCAAGCTCCTGAGTCTATTGAAGCTGCTTACTGTGTCCCCCATCAGTTGCTGGGCTTCCCCAAAGAGGGAGTAGACTAGCACCAGCCCAGCCTGGCTGACACGCAGGAGGGGGTCGTGGATGGCCAGCACTGCTGTCTGCAGGAAGGATCTTTTCTGCCCAACAGAGAAGAATTTTCCAAAGACCTAGAACCAAGAGGACACGTGGCTCGAGCAGATTGCCCAGAGCCAGCCTCCAAGTCCTGGCCATACAATGGCATCACCGCCCAGTGCCCCAAAGGGTGGGTAAGAGAGCTACTGCAGCAAAGGCAGTTCATTCCCCAGGAGGCTTTCAGGGTCCCAGGGAAGCCCCTTTATTAAAAGGTCGCAGATGCTTAGGGACCAAAGCCTCCAGTGGCTCTTTCTGGAGGGCAATTTATCGCAGGGGCCACTCTAATGTGTGTGAGCAGGCCCACTCTACTCTGCAGTGCACAGAGATGACAAGGGACTTTGTGTTGCTTCCAGCAGAGAGATCTCCTGTACCTCAGTGGCTAGAAGAGTGTGCTTTTGTTTGGGCAAGTGGTGCGGGGTTGGCGCTGACAGACCAAAGGTCTCTTCCCCCAAGCTTAGTGATTTCTCTAGTCGCTGGGTATGGCCTCTGCAGCTCCTTGGTTTCTTCCAAGGGGAATCCAATCTGCAACATAACAAAGATAAGGAGACTCATGTCCCAGTCCCCATCACAGACACTCCTTGGAGACTTTTCTTCTGCTGACAGCAATTCAGCTTGTGGGAGGCGGGACAAGCTCACACAGTCTCTCTCACAGGGCATCTGTAGAGCAGCATTCTGTAGATGCCCTTGTTGATCCAGGAGCCACCTCTTCCCGCCCCTGCTCAGACCCCTCTCCCTTTCCTTCCCTCCTTGGCGCCCTGAGACACACGCTACCCCAGCTGCACTCTGCAGCCCAGCTGAAGAGTGAGAGTTTCTGAGCCTGGATTTTGTGCAGCACCCCTGGTGCAACAGAACAGCTGGAACTCAATGCTCCCAGCCACGCTCTGCAATGTCGCAGCTCGGCCCTGTTAGGGGCAGGGCTGAGGCATATCAAGGGCAGAGTAGGAAGTGAGAGGGAGCAGGATATACACAGCTGCGGTGTGCGCCTGAGAGCACCCCGGCTGTGCTCCTTCCCACTATGGCACCGTTTCCTCCCTACATGAGATCCCCAGGATCTGACTAAGGGTTTGTCTAATGGAGAGTCAGATCGTAGCAAGCTGGGGGGTGAATCTACAGCGCACTAGCCTGCCACGTACTAACACGCTGTGTGGACCCTGCTCCAGTGCACTAAACGTTCCCTAGTGCGCATTGACCTACCCCCATTTCAAACAGCGCTCGGGCAAAGGCCACTAGGGGACTTTTGGTGCTTGATAGCGGGATCCGCGCAGCCCCTTTCTGCACAGCAACCTACAGCACGGTAGATTTCCACCCCAGCTTGCCACGCACTAACTCCCGGTGTGGACTTAATACGCCATCTTAATAACCCCACGTCCACAAGCAGTGTAGAGTCAAGGTCGATGTAGTTAGTGTCAATGTAAACACTGCATTGCTTATGTCGACTGTTACTGGCTTTCAGGAGCCTTCCCACAATGCCCCACACTGACGGTGCAATCCGTGCACATGCTGCTGGTGAGATCATGCACCGCTGACACAAGGAGCAAAGTGCAGACACGCACAAGTGATGTAATTACTGCGGTGGCTGCATGCCAATGTCAATTAGGTCGACTTAATTTTGTAGCGTAGACATGTCCTGAGTTAGAGAAAAATGAGTTCCTTAGGATTTGGCCTGTAGAAGTTATTCTTTGCTGACTGTCTGGGCTAGATTGCCTATTCCGGGATGAATTAACAGGATTGTTGTATGTAAGACCTGGGAGGTAATTTTTCTGCTCTACTCGGCACTGGTGAGGCCTCAGCTGGAGTAGTGTGTCCAGTTCTGGGCGCTGCACTTTAAGAGGGATGTGGAAAAATTAGACACAGTCCAGAGGAGAGCAACAAAAATGATAAAGATCTTTAGAAAACCTGACCTGTGAGGAAAGGTAGAAAAAATCGGGCCTGTTTAGTCTAAAGAGAAGAGAAGGGTGAGGGGGGATGTGATAACAGGCTTCAGAGCTGTACCAGGTTGTTAGAAAGAGGGTGATGATCCATTGTTCTCCATGTGCACCAAGGGTAGGACAAGAAGGAAACTATAACAAAACATGCCGAGGAGAGGGGAGGAGCACTGTGGAATCACAGAGCAACTGTGTGGCCCAGTGGAGAAACCACTGGGTTGAGACTATTCCCAGCTCTGCGACTGGCCTGTTGGATGGAAATGGGCAACTCACCTCACCTCTCTGTGCCTCAGTTTCCCATCTGTAAAATGGGGATAATGATGTCAAGATCTTGGCGATCTGCTGATGAAAAGCACAATATAAAAACTAGATCTTTTGATTATTACCGAGCCACAGTAGCACATCAATTGCAAACCTAGGTGAGAACGACAGCTGTCTAAACAGCCAGTAACTCCCACCAACAAACATTGCTCCTTCTGTTTAAAAAACTAGGAAATAAAATGTCACAAAAAACCTTTGTTAATGGAGAGTTAAGGTCCCCGGTGATAGCTAGGGCCCTTCCCAAAGGCTGAGTTCAGCAAAAGTCTGACTTCTGAGAACCAGGAAATACAGAGAGAAGATAAATGCCCACACAACCTTAACACTGCCCTATTTGTGCGAAACCCCAAAATACCCACACCACACACTCCCACTCTACCATGTCACTGCAGTGGGCAGACACTCCCTGCCCTGGCCCTATGTTCAAACACTGATCCCACTCCCCCAACAGAATACTACACTTGTAAAGTGTAACGGCCACTTCACACCCTTTTCCAGCCCCTGAGTTGCTGAAGACAGGGGAGAGTATTGTCACACTTTTCAAGACCACCTGGCGCACTCATGCCATCCCTGATGACAGGGGAAGAAGAGTTGTCAGGCTGTCTGGAGTGGCTGAAGAGCACGGGTACCAACCTCAGGGCAGACTGTTCAAAGCAGGGCACAACCCCCACATTGGCTGTGAGTTCTAGACTCAGATTTCACCAACCAAGTATCAAGTGGGAACTCCTTAAGAACTACAACAACCTTAACATGGAGGCACAGACAGTCCCCTTGGGCACTCCAGTCTGTCTTGCCACCCAGGTGAGCCTGCCTTTGCAATAGATGGCCCCTTACACCAAAAATCACAATATTCAGGTTATTCCCAGTCCCAAAGGACCAGTCACTTACCCCAGGTCAATTGCACTTTAGATATTACACCAAAGATGATGCTTGTAGCCGATCCTACAGTAAACTACCTAAGGATTTATTAGCTAAGAAAAACAAACATATCTATTCAGGGGACACCATCATAGGGCCTAATCACATCAGCCACACTATCAGAGGCTCGTTCACCTTCACATCTACCAATGTGATATATGCCATCATGTGCCAGCAATGCCCCTCTGCCATGTACATTGGCCAAACTGGACAGTCTCTACGTAAAATAATAAATGGACACAAATCAGATGTCAAGCATGATAACATTCAAAAACCAGTAGGAAAAAACTTCAATCTCTTTGGTCACTCAATTACAGACCTAAAAGTGGCAATTCTTCAACGAAAAAACTTCAAAAACAGACTCCAATGAGAGACTGCTGAATTGGAATTAATATGCAAATTGGATACAATTAACTTAGGCTTGAATAAAGACTGGGAGTGGATGGGTCATTACACAAAGTAAAGCTATTTCCCCATGTTTATTCCCCCCCCTCCCACACACACTGTTCCTCACACATTCTTGTCAACTGCTGGAAATGGCGCACCTTGATTATCACTACAAAACGTTTCCCTCCCCCGCCTCTCCCCCCACCTTCCCCCCCACCCCGTTCTCCTGCTGGTAATAGCTCACCTTACCTGATCACTCTTGTTACAGTGTGTGTGGTAACACCCATTGTTTCATGTTCTCTGTGGATATAAAATCTCCCCACTGTATTTTCCACTGAATGCATCCAATGAAGTGAGCTGTAGCTCACGAAAGCTTATTCTCAAATAAATTTGTTACTCTCTAAGGTGCCACAAGTATTCCTTTTCTTTCTACAACGGAAGAGGCAATTCTTGATTTAGTCCCAAGTGGAGCACAAGATCTGGTCCAGGAGGGTGAATATAGATGAACTGCTCAGTAATAGTGACCATAATGTAATTAAATATAAACATCCTTGTAGAGGAAAACCCCCACAGTAGCATTTAACCTCAAAAAAAGAGAACTACACAAAAATGAGGAGGCTAGTTAAATGAAATTAAAAGGAACAGTCACAAGGGTGAAATGCCTGCAAACTGCATGGAGAGTATTTAAAAACACCATAATAGAGGCTCAAACTAAATTTACCCCCTGCCCCTCAAAGAAAAATGGCTAACAGCAAAGTAAAAAAGGCAGTTAGAGACAAAAAGATATCTTTTACAAATTGGAAGTCAAATACTACTGAGGAAAATAGAAAGGAGCATAAACTCTGGCAAGTCACGCATAGAAGTATAAGTAAGTGAGGCTAAGAAAGAATCTGAAGAACAACTAGCTAAGGACACAAAAACTAAAAGCAATTTTTTTAAGTACATCAGAAGCAGGAAGCCTGACAAACAGTCAGTGGGGCCACTGGACACTCAAGGTGAGAAAGGAGCACTCAAGGAAAACAAGGCCATTGCGGAGAAGCTAAACAAATTCTTTGCATCAGTCTTTACTGCAGAGGGTGTGAGGGAGCTTCCCACACCCATGCTATTCTTTTTAGGTGACAAATCTGAGGAACTCTCCCAGATTGAGATGTCAGTAGAGGAGGTTTTGGAACAAATTGATAAATTAAACAGTAATAAGTCATCAGCACCAGATGGTATTCACCCAGGAATTCTGAACAAACTTATATGAAATTTCAGAACTCCTAACTGTGGTATGTAACCTAGCACTTAAATCAATCTCTGTACCAGATGAATGGAGGGTAACTAATGTAACACCGATTTTTAAAAAAGGCTTCAGAGGCAATCCTGGCAATTACAGGCTGGGAAGCCTAACTTTAGTACCAGGCAAATTGGTTGAAACTATAGTCAAGAACAGAATGATCAGACACACAGATGAACACAACGTGTTGGGGGAAGAACCAACACAGCTTTTGTAAAGGGATATCATGCTCCCCCCAATCTATTCGAATTCTTCGTGGGTGTCAACAAACATGTGGAAAAGGGTGATCCAGTGGATATAGTGTACTTGGACTGTCAGAAAGGCTTTGACAAGGTCCCTCACCAAAGGCTCTCAAACAAAGCAAGCAGAGAGGGGATAAGAGGGAAGGTCCTCCCATGGATCAGTAACTGGTTAAAAAGATAGGAAACAACAGGTAGGAATAAAAGTCAATTTTCACAATGGGGAGATGTAAATTATGGTGTCTCCCAAAGATCTGTACTGGGACCAGTGTTGCTCAACATATTCATAAATGATCCGGGAAAAGGGGTAAATAGTGAAGTGGCAACATTTGCAGATGAGAGAAAATTACTCAAGAAAGTTAAGTCCAAAGCTAGGAAGGTGCATAGGAATCTGCCCCCAGAAAAGTCTGGAGAAGCAGCTGATAAGTAGTTGAGAAACTGAAGGGCAAGGTCCCTGAAAAAACAATGAGTTCTCAGAGAGAGAGAGAAAGATAGAGAAAGACAGGAAGCGAGAAGGTGAGGGACAGACAGACAGAGGATGAGTAACAAAGGAGATCTCACAAAACTGGGTGACTGGACAACAAAATGGCAGATGAAATTAATATTGATAATATTGAAAACATAATCCCAATGATGCATACAAAGTGATGGGGTCTAAATTAGCTGGTACCACTGAAGAAAGATCTTGGAGTCATTGTGGATAGTTCCCTGAAAACATCTGCTCCACGTGCAGCGGCAGTCAAAAAAGCGAACGACGTTAGGAACCTTTAGGAAAATGGTCGATAATAAGCCAGTAAATATCTTACTGCCTCTCTATAAATCCATGGTACGTCCACACCTTGAATACTGCGTGCAGATGTGGTCGCCCCCTCTCAAAAAAGAGATATTGGAATTGGAAAAGGTGCAGAGAAGGGCAACAAAAATGATGAGGGGCATGGAACAGCTTCCATATGAAGAGAGATTAAAAAGACTGGGACTGTTCAGCTTGGAAAAGAGACAACTAAGGGGGGATAGGAGAGAGGTCTATAAAACTATGACTTGTGTGGAGGAAGTGAGTAAGGAAGTGTTATTTATCCCTTCACATAAAACAAGAACCAGGGGCCACCCAATGAAATTAATAGGCAGCAGGTTTAACACACGCATATGGAAGTTCTTCTTCACACAACGCACAGTCAAGCTGTAGAACTCATTGCCAGGGGATGTTGTGAAGGCCAAAAGTATAACTGGGTTGAAAAAAGAATTAGATCAGTTTATGGAGGACAGGTCTATCCATAGCTGTTAGCCAAGATGGTCAGGGACACAACCCATGCTCTTGGTGTTCCTAAACCTCTGACTGTCAGAAGCTGGGACTGGATGACAGGGGATGGATCAGTCAATAATTTCCCTGTTCTGTTCATTCCCTCTGAAGCATCTGACACCGGCCACTGCCAGAGACAGGACACTGGGCTAAATGGACCATTAGTCTGACTCAGAGTGGCCATTCTTGTGAGGTTACACTGTTTTAACAAGTAACACAGCATCAATTCTCCTGTGGAGGGAACCCAGAGGATCACCGGCAGCAGTCCCAAGGGAGATCCCAACAGCAGCGGCAAGGGCCAGGGGCTGGCTGCTTTCCCTGATAAATACTGCAAGAATCCAGAGCAGGAGACATTAAGGGTTTGTGTGATGCCAACAATCAACCCAGGCAGCGAGAGATGCCCATCCCAGCAGCCACAGGCAGGTGTCTGCCCACAAACTGGGACGAGAAGGCTGACTAACACCAGACCCAGTCACTGGCGATGGGGAGCTCGCTGCTTCATGCGAAGGTTTGAAGGTAAGTGTCACTAGCCTCGGGGCAAATCCTCAGGTCCTTGTTCATATGCAGCCCTTGCTCTGAGACACCCCCCTTGGACAGTGTCCTCACACTCTGGGAGTTCTGCCAGAGTAAGGACTTCAGAGTTGGTTTCTTTGTGGTTCACAGCTAGAAAAACTGATGAATCAGAACAGAGACCCAGCTATCATCTCTGCCCTTACACATTCCTCTGTCTGTCCTCCCCTCACCCTCTTGCTCGCTGGCTGGCTGTGCCCATCTCTCTCTCCCTGACAAATCATTGTTTTCTCAGGGACCTTGGCCTTCAGTTTCTCAGCTACTTATCAGCTGCCTCTCCAGACTTTTCTGGGAGGCAGATACCTATGCACCATCCCAGCCCAATCCTCAGATGCTTTATGTTTCATGCTGAGTATTTCCTCCTTGCATTTCTGTGGGATTTGAGGGCCCTCAGCATTTCTTGGGCAGTATTGAGCACCCCACCGAAAAAGGGGGTACGTTAGAAATGAACTGAATGGAGACTGGATTCCTTACAGATTAGGAAACTTTGCCCAAGCATTTACTGCTCTACCTTAATTTTTTTCCAGACGATAAGGTACTACAGCGGTTAGGGCACCAGCCTGTGACTTAGAAGACCTGGGGTCTCTTCTCTGATCAGCCGCAGCCTCTTTGTATGACCTTGGATAGTCACTCAGTCAATAATTAATATTTAACAATAATCAGTAATAGCTGGCAATTCATTATAAGCAGTTTCAGTGTTTCTGGACTGGTCACTAATGGGATATGAATGAGAGGAATCTGAGTATGCATCTACTCCAATGGGAGGTTTCATCTGTGCTTTGGGCACGGCCAATTGGCAGAGTCACTTTCCCATCAGTGCTGTTGGTCATTGTCACTCCCTCATTGCAGGCACTGACCTGGTGCAATCTCATTCCTGCCCTTCTCTGGGGAAGCTCATGTGTCTGACCCTCGCCCCCATCACATTGTTAAGCTGGAGCTCAGACTACAGTGGACAAGTAACTCATCTTCAGCTCCCAGCATGATGCTGCGGGGCAAGGGCTGATGCGATCCACCATTTACACTAGTTTAATCTGGCAAGTGACCTGTGTCCCGTGCTGCAGAGGAAGGCGAACCCCCCCCCGCCAGGGTCTCTGCCAATCTGACCTGAGGAAAAATTCCTTCCCAATCCCAAATATAGCAATCAGTTAGATCCTAAGCATGTGGGCTAACCCCACCAAGCAGATACCTGTGAAAGAATTCTCTGTAGTAACTCAGAGCCCTCCCCATCTCGTGCCCCATCACCAGCCACTGGAGATATTTGCTGCTATCAGTTGCAGATCAGCTACATGCTATTGTAGTCAATCTCATCATACCACTCCCTCCATAAACTTGTCAAGCTCAGTCTTGAAGACAGTTAAGTTTTTTGCCACCACTGCTCCCCTTGGAAGGCTGTTCCAGAACTTCACTCTTGTGATAGTTAGAAACCTTAATCTAATTTCAGGCATAATCTTGTTGATGGCCAGTTTGTATCGATTTGTTCTTGTGTCCACATTGGCACTTAATTTAAATAACTCCTCTCCCTCCTTGGTGTTTATCCCTCTAATGTATTTGTAGAGAGCAATCATATCTCCCCTCAGAGTTCTTTTGGTTAGGCTAAACAAGCTAAGCTCTTTGAGTCTCCTCTCATAAGATAGGTTTTCTATTCCTTGGATAATCCTAGTAGCCCATCTCTGCACCTGTTCCAGTTTGAATTCATCTTTCTTAAACATGGGAGACCAGAACTGCACACAGTATTCCTGATGAGGTCTCACCAATGCCTTGTATGATGGTACTACCACTTCCCTCTCTTTACTGGAAATACCTCACTTGATGCATCCTAGGACTGCATTAGTCTTTTTCATGGCCGCATCACATTAGCAGCTCATGGTCATCCTGTGATCAACAAATACACCCAGGTCTTTCTCCTCCTCTGTCGCTTCCAACTGATATGTCCCCAGTTTATAGCAAAAATTCTTTTTGTTAGTTCCTAAATGCATGACCCTGCACTTTGCACTATTAAATTTCATCCCATTTCGAGTACTCCAGTTTTCAAGGTCATCCAGATCTTCTTATTTGATATTCTGGTCTTCCTCCGCATTGGCGATACCTCCCAACTTTGTGTCATCCGCAAATTTTATTAGCACACTCCCACTTTTTGTGCCAAGGTCAGGAATAAAAATGTTAAATAAGATTGGTCCCAAGACCGATCCTGGATGAACTCCACTAGTAACCTCCCTCCAGCCTGACAGTTCACCTTTCAGTATGCCCCATTGTAGTCTCCCCTTTAACCAGTTCCTTCTTCACCTTTCAATTCTCATATTAATCACGATCTTCTCCAATTTAACTAATAATTTCCCATGTGGAACTGTATCAAATGCTTTACTGAAATCCAGGTAGGTTAAATCTACTGCAATTCCTTGGTCTAGAAAATCAGTTATCTTCTCAAAGAAAGTGATCAGGTTGGTCTGGCACAATTTACCTTTTGTAAAACCACGTTTATTTTACCCCAATTACTGTTTACCTCTATGTCCTTAAGTACTTTCTCTTTCAAAATTTGTTCTAAGATCTTGCATACAATTGAGGCCAAATTAACAAATCTGTAGTTTCCTGGCTCACTTTTCCCCCCTTTTTTAAATATAGGCAGTATATTTGCAATTCTCCAATCCTAGGATATGATCCCCAAGTTTACAGGTTCATTAAATCCTTGTTATTGGGCTTGCAATTTCATGTGCCAATTCCCTTAATATTCTTGCATGGAATTTATCCAGGGACCCCGATTTAGTCCCATTAAACTGTTTGAGTTGAGCTTCCACCTTAGACGTGGTAATTTCGACTTCCATATCCTTGTTCCCATTAGCCACCCTGCCACTACCCCTAAGCTCTTCATTAGCCTCATTAAAAACTGAGGCAAAGTATTTGTTTAGATGTTAGGCCATGCCTAGATTATCTTTTATCTCCACCCTCAGTGTTTAGCGGTCCCATTTATTCTTTCCTTGTTTTCTTCTTATTTATATGGCTATAGAACCTTTTACTATTGGTCTTAATTTCCTTTGCAAAGTCCAACTCCCCTTGCCTTTTGGCATGTTCAGTTTATTCCAATACATTCTGACCTCCATGAGGTAGCTTTCTTTGCTGAACCATCCCATCTTCCATTCCTTGCAGGCTTTCTGCTTTCTCTTAATCACCTGTTTGAGAAGCTTGCTCGTCTGGGCTGGTCTGCAACCCTTCCTTATGAATTTTTTCCTCTTGCTTCGGATGCTGGCTTCAGATAGCTCCTGCAACTTCTACCAAGTAATTCCAAGCCTCCTCCACATTAAGATCCTGAAGTTCTTCGCGCCAGTCCACTTCCCAAATAATTCCCTTAATTTTTTTAAGTTAGCCCTTTTGAAATCAAACACCCTAGTTGCAGATCGAGTTTTGTTTATCCTTCCATTTAGTTGAAACTCAGTTAGCTCATGATCACTCGAACCAAGGTTGTCCCCTACAACCAGTTCTTCTATGAGGTCCTCATTGCTTACCCATACCAAATCTCAAATGGCATCACCTCTTCTTGGTTCAGCAACTATTTGGTGAAGAAATCTGTCAGCAATCACATCCAGGAAAACCTGGGCCCTACTATTATTAGTTTCAGAGTGGTAGCCATGGTACTCTGTATCAGCAAAAAACAATGAGGAGTCCCTGTGGCACCTTAGAGACTAACACATTTATTTGGGCATAAGCTTTCATGGGCTAAAACCCACTTCATCAGACGCATGGAGTGAAAAATACAGTAAGCAGAATATATATTCTAGCACATGAAAAGATAGGAGTTGCCTTACTAAGTCGGGGGTCAGTGCTAACAAGCCAATTCAATTAAGGTGGAAGTGGCCTATTCTCAACAGTTGACAAGAAGGGGTGAATACCAAGGGAAGGAAAATTACTGTTGTCATGCCAACAAGGCCAATGCAATCAAGGTGGCCCATTTCCAACAGTTGACAAGAAGGTGTGAGTATCAGCAGAGGGAAAATTACTTTTTGTAGCACTTGTCCCCCAATCTATATGTGGGAAATCAAAGTCTCCCTTAATCACACAATTCACAGTAGTATTTGCTTCATTACAAACATTAACAAGAGGTCTCTATCCATATCGGATCCTGGTGGTCTGTAGCAGACTCCAAGATTATCCTGGGAGAACCTCCAGAAGCTTTCTTCCCCAAAGTGATTTTAGCCGAAACAGACTCTGTCTTATCGATTCCAACACTTCTAATTTCTTTAGTCTACCTCATCATTAATATACAATGCTGCTCCACCACCTTTGCCTTTATTTCTGTCTTTCCTGAATAGCACATACCCATCAATACCTGTACTCCAGTCATGATTATTATTCTACCATGTTTCTGTTATCCCTATAATATCTGGTTTCACTTCCAGCACCAGTAGTTCTAGTTAACCATTTTGTCACCCAGGCTCCTTGCATTGGTGTACAAACATCTTATCTGTTGCTGCTTGGCTTCGCCCACATTCCTTGCCTGATCGGGTACAGTTATTCTTCTTCCAGTGTCACCTATCTGACTGGTATCAGCACTATCCTTCCTCTGAATGTCCATTCTCCGACCCACTGCGGATCCTTTCTCCATTGCTTTATCCTTTCTGACTTGATTTTCCGCCCTCTCAATCTTAGAATCAGGCATGGAGATTACATGAGCATCTCCCCCAAGTTTCTAGTTTAAAGTTCTTTTAATCAATTGTGTCAACCTCCATCCCCAAATGGTCCCTTTTGGTCTTAAATCTAAGAATCAATTAATGAAAAAAGTTGGGGTATGGGGCAGAAGAGGGGCAAGTTAACTGGGTGACAGCTCTTTGGGGTTTGGGGGAATCTCTCTGAAGTGAAGAAGTTTCTCTGTTGTGAGAGAATATAAACCCAGCTCTCAGTTTGCAGTGGGAACTCTTATGGGATCAAAAGATGGAAATCTATCTAATTTCATGGTCCAGCCAAATCTTTCGATGTTCATTACTTTTCACGATCACAGGATGCAGCTCATGGAGAAAGGAGATGCGGAAAATCAAACAGATGTGACAGAATTCATCCTCCTGGGGCTTGGGGATCTCCCTGAACTGCAGATCCCTCTCTTTCTGGTTTTCCTAGTGATCTATATTGTGACCATGGCAGGGAACTTCCTCATCATTGCTCTAGTTGTGACTGATCAGCACCTTCACACCCCCATGTACTTCTTCCTGGGGAACTTGTCCTGCCTGGAGACCTGCTACACTTCTGCCCTCCTGCCCAGGATGCTGGCCAGTCTTCTGACTGGGGACAGAACCATTTCTGTGGGGGGCTGCATGACACAGTTTTTTTTCTTTTGTTTTCTAACAACTACAGAGTGTTCTCTCCTGGCAGCGATGTCTTATGATCGGTATTTAGCCATATGCAAACCACTGCACTATGGAACCTGTATGAATGGCAAGTTGTGCCTCCAGCTAGCAGCTGGGTGTTGGATAAATGGATTTCTACTTTGTACAATCATGATCTGTTTTATGTCACAATTAATTTTCTGTGGTTCCAATGTAATGGATCATTTCTTTTGTGATCTCATCCCAATGCTAAAGCTCTCCTGCAGTGACACCAGCCAGATTATGCTGGTTCTTTACATATTTACCTTCCCAGATGCAGTTTCCCCATTTCTATTAACCTTGACATCCTATGTTTGTATCGTTAACACTATCCTGAGAATCCCTTCCACCACCGGGAGGCAAAAGGCCTTTTCCACTTGCTTCTCTCACCTCATCGTGGTAACACTTTTCTATGGGACCATAATGATTGTCTACATGCTACTGAAATCCAGCAACCTGAGAGCCCTGAACAAAGTGTTCTCTGTCTGCTACACAGTCCTGACTCCCCTGGCCAATCCCCTCATCTACAGCCTGAGAAACAGAGAAGTCAAGGAGGCCCTGAGAAAAGCTGTCAGGAAATGTCTGGCCCTCACACAGAAGTCAGACTAGTTGAATGAAATGAGGATCAATCAATCTGGTTTCTATTGTGAAAGAAGCAGGGTCTAAGTGGGCCTGATACAGAAATGCAGTATACAAGAGATGTGTGTGCTTGCGCACACCCACACCCACACCCATATATATATATATAAATTTAAGAGTGATACAGATGGTTGGAATTTTGCAGGGGGAGGAGGGGAGAGAAGATTTTGACTTTTCATCAAAATAACTGAAACCTGAAAAATGATTTTTTTTTTGCTTTTTGGCAACTGACATCTGAAAACCTTCAGATGGAAACTGTAAAATAAAAAATTTAAAAAAAGTCATGCACTGTTGTGGCTGTGTTGGTCCCAGAATATTACAAAGACAAGCTGTGACCCTCTGTATCTCAAAATAGCACCCTGGACCCCCCCTATTCACCACTGGGATAGGGGGATGCTGTGTTTGGTACAAAGTGTGCCTTGAGAGGGATCATTTGAGAAGTCTGGATCTGCTGAACATTAGTATCCTGTTGAATTGTGGGTACTATCATTGTATGTGATGTTATGAAGAATTGCTAAATGTGTTACTGAAATATAGTGAGGTTGGGAGATGGGCACAGCTGGCCTTTCATAACAACAAAGAGGCACCCATCACTGGCCAGACAGGCGTTGATGGCCCATCAAGAAGAATCCACTCTCCCAGAGACTCCTCAGAGGGCAGGTACACAATGGGTATTGCCCGACCCCACCTCACAGAAAGGATCTTTCTAGCACCTGGAGAGAAAGTATAAGGAGGGTCAATGACATCACCACTTGGCCTCTCTCCTCCACCATCTCAACACCCGGAAGATCGTCTGGAAGACAAAGACTTTGAACTGGGGAAGATTGGTCCCAGGCTGGGAAAGGATTCCAGCCTGTGTATAGAGAACTGTGAGCTGCCTGTAACATCTATTAGGGGAGAAACTGTTTGATTCAAATTTTGCTTCATTTGTAGAATTTAGACTGCAAATTTATTTGTATTTCTTATGTAACCAACTCTGATCTCTATGCCTGCTTCTTATAATCACTTAAAATCTATCTTTCTGTAGTTAATAAATCGGTTTTATATTTTACCTAAAACAGTGTGGTTTTGGTTGAAGTGTTTGGGGAATCTCAGCTCAGCTTCACAAGGGCTGTTGCACGTCTACTTTCATTTGTTGGCGTGGCCAACTAATTAATGTGCTTGCACTGTCCAAGGGAGTCTTGAGCAGTGTAAGACGGTATGTTTCTAGGGTGCAAGGCTGGGGTGATTGACTGGTGCCTCTCTCTGTATAATTCATGACTGGCTTGGAGAACATTCATGCAATTTAACTGGGTGTGGGTCTCCACAAGCTGATGGCTGAGTGATCACAGCACCTGGAGGGGTTTGCTGCTTATCACTGGCATACTATTGTGAGAGACAGCCCAGGCTGGAGAGTTAAGGGTACACAGCAGTCCCACAGCTCCAGGTTGTACCCCAGGGATCCCATCACACAAGGCGGGTGAGGTAATATCTTTTATTGGACCATATTCTGCTGGTGAGAGACTCAAGCTTAGACAGAAGAGCTCTTCTTCAGGACTTGGAAATGTACTCAGTGTGTCAGCTAAATATAAGGTGGAACAATTTGTTTAACATAAGTAGTCAACATATTTCAAGGGACTGCTATAGAGTGATCTCTTGGTGAAAAGTGTTCACCCAAAGGTGATACAGTGTTTGTCTTCTATCATTTTTCTGTGTCAGTTCATTTGAGAGCATAGTGATTGTCTGGTTTCACCCACATAGCTGTTGTCTGGGCATTTGATTCACTGGATGAGGTACACCACATGCCATGATAGGCACAGATAGGACCCATGGATCTTGAAAGGTGTGTTGGGGGAAGTATTGCTCATTGTAGCAGAGGAGATATGTCTGCTGCTTTTGCGTCTGTTGTTCTGGCAGGGTCTGATGCGGCTTTGAGTTGGTGTGTCCTGATCTGTGGGGAACTTGCTTCTGATGGTGAGGTTGGAAAGGATGGGGGGTTGTTTGAAAGCCAGAAGTGGGGGTTCAGGAAAGATTTCTTTCAGAATGTGATCCCCATCGAGTGTGGATTGTAATTGTTTAATGATACTTTTCACAAAGCAATCACTCTACATCTGACCTCTCAGTCCTCATTCTCAAAAGAAATCTGCACAACCCTGTCAAAAGATGAGCCTGGGAACTTAAATTCATAACTTTGCAAGACACTAAAAATCATGAACCGAATAGAGACACTAGATTTATGGCTTATTACAACAAACTGTAACCAACTAACCCCCCCCCCCCCCCCCCCCCACACACACACAGCTGCATTTCCCACCCTCCCTCCCATGACTGGGGGGCGGGGGGGTGTCATAACCCTAAGGGTAGCCTAAAATTCCTCCTTACCTGTAAGGAGGAACCTGGTTGGCACCTGACCAAAGGAACCAATGGGGACAAAAGATACTTTCAAATCTGGGGCGGGAGGCTTTGTTTTCGGTTCTTTGTTTCTGTGTTCCTTTGCTCTTAGGACTAAGAGGGACCGGACATCAATCCATGTCCTCCAAACCATTCTGAACCAGTCTCTCAGCTTGTGAATTTTCCCTTTGCTGGAGGGAGGTTTATCCCTGTTTTGTTGTAACTTTGAAACTAAGGCTCGAGGGGGTTCCTCTGTGTTTTGTGCATCTTTTGTTACCCTGTAAAGTTATCTTCCAACCTGATTTTACAGAGGGGATTTTTACCTTTAAAAAAAAAAAATTCTTCTTTTAAGAACTGATTGATTTTTTTTCAGTGTCCAAAGATCGAGGGATTTGGGTCTGTGTTCACTTTGTACCAATTGGTTAGGATATTGTTCTCAAGCCTCCTCAGGAAAGGGGGTGTAAGGGCTTGGGGGGGATATTTTTGGGGAACAGGAACTCCAAGTGGTCCTTTCCCTGATCCTTTGTCTAAATCACTTGGTGGTGGCAGCATACTGTTCAAGGAGAAGGTGGAATTTGTGTCTGTGGAAAGTTTTTAACCTAAGCTGGTAAAAATAAGCTTAGGGGGTCTTGCATGTGGGTCCCCACATCTGTACCCCAGAGTTCAGAGTGGGGAAGGAACCCTGACAGGTGTTAATATTAGAATCATAGAATCTCAGGGTTGGAAGGGACCTCAGGAGGTCATCTAGTCCAACCCCCTGCTCAGAGCAGGACCAATCCCCAACTAAATGGGACATTTCAACTTGAATGGTCCGCTGAAATGTGAGTTAATTACTTATGATAAACTATCTGTTCCACCTTGTACTTAACTGTGATACCGAGTACATTTCCTAGACTGAAGAGCTCTGTGTAAGCATGAAAGCTTGTCTCTCTCACCAGCAGAAGCTGGACCGATCAAAGGTAACACCTCACTCACCTTTTTTTTTCCCTCTCTCTCAAAAAAAATGTTCTGTTGTTTTCAGTTTTCTGTCAAAATCTTTGGAGGTGGTTTGCACTGTGCTCCTTTCTACTCAGCTGAGGAAAGAGAGAGGGGCCCAGACTCACAATCCCCGCCCCGCCCATGTGCACACACCTACTCTCCACCCTGCAAGATTCACACTTCCCCGTTAACCCACTTTTCCTGGGGGGTGAGGAGCTCCTAGATACATAGATTTTAAGGTGAAAAAAATCCATTCTGATCATTTTAGTCACATCTCCCGCAGAGCAGAGGCTGGAGCTTTCCAGCCAGTGATTCCCCCCTCAGGCCCATCGCCCTAGGGGGCTGGTGAAGATACCCTTTGCGGGAGCTCACTGAAATGCTCAGGCCCCACTCTCCGGTGTCAGGGTCGCTGTCTCTATCCCAGCCTGGTGCGGAGATGAGGCCCCAGCAAGGAGGGGAGGGAGGTTGGAGAGCCAGCCTGCCCCACGCTCACCCCACAGCAGTGTCCTGTGGGGCTGGGCCCGGCGCCCTGCTCTGGCCTGTTGGCTCTCCCCACTCTCAGATTTGCTGGGTGGCTCATTCCAATGAGTGGGGGCTCAGACCTCCGACCACCCCAAGGGGAAAAGGAAGGGGAAGGCTAAGGAGGAAGAAAAAGGTCCCCAGCCCGACATATGGTGAAGGTAGGATGCTGGTGCCAGGGTAAAGGGGTGAGGGGCCCTGTGGGGGGTTCCGGGGTGAGCCCCAGGGGACCAGAGCGACTGAAGAAGGGAGAGGGGGGTTGGTGTAGCCAGGAGCTGGGGGCATTCGGGCTGATGGGTAGGGTAGATGGACCTGGGTGTTGGGGGCCACAAAAGGGCCCTGGGGGGAGTCGGGGTGCTGGAGCAGTGGCAGAAGGGGCTGGGGTGAAGACAGAGGGAGGTGTGGGGATGGAAGTGGTTTGAGGATGGTGAGGGATGGGGGTGTAGGGACGGTTTTCAGAGGTGGGTTTATTAGGGAATGGGGCTGGGGGATGATGAGCAGCGACAGGGGGAGGTCTGGGTGGGGGTGAGGGGGTGCTGTCAGGGTGATGTTTTCTGGGGTGTTTAGTTGGAGGGGTGTGCCATGAGGTGGATATATGTGGGGAGAAGAGGGTTGGTGTAGTGTGGTGGGTGGGGGATGTGGCAGAAGGAGTTTTTGTGGGGTTTGGTTTTCTCTGGGGGTGTGTGGATGTGTTTATTTGGGGATGGGGTAAAAGGGGGTTGGATGGATTTAAACAGGAGCTGTGGATAGGTTTGGGGGTTATATGGGGGTCTATGGTGGGGCTGTTGGCTGGGGACTGCAGGAGGGTTGGGGGGTCTATGGCAGAGGGTCGGTTGGGGGGCTATGGGAGAGGGTTGAGGAGCAATTCTGTGGGAAGGGATTAATTGGGGGGTCTATGATGGGGGTTTGGAGGGGGAAAGGGAAGGGTGGTGGGGGGCTGGGAGCACAGGGAGCTGTGTGGCAGCAGCTGGCTGTGTCTGTCTCTCTCCTTCCTCTGCAGCCCCTTCCCCCTCTCCTGCCCTCCCTCCATCTTACTCCCCACACCGGGGACAGGCCTGGTGCGCTGGGCACGCTCAGGATGGACTCTGCCCGCAGCACCACACCGGGCCACGGAGACTCTCCCTGCTCGTCCTCCTGCTGGGCAGCCAGTGGGCTCTCACCAAGCGGGAGCCTCTCTCAGATCTGGCAGGGGGTAAACCCTCTTTAGCCCGAGCCCACCCCTGTCAACACCCATGGCTTGTCCCGGAGATAGAGAGGATCTTTTAGAAGGAGGCATCCAGCCCTGATTTAAAGACTCCAAATGATCCAGAATCCACCACAGCCCTGGACAAACTGTTCTAATGGCCAATTGCCCTCACTGTTAAAAATGTGCCCCTTCTTTCTCGCCCAAATTTGTCTCCCTTCTGCTGCCAGCCATTGGCTCTCATTTCGCCTTTGTCTAGGAGATTGAAGAGTCCCTGGCAACCATCAACACCCTCCCTGTAGGTACTTCTAGTCAACTCTTTGTGGAAGCTTTGCTCTCCGTCTCCCTGTTAAGTTACATAGTTTGAGGTTCTTGAGTCTTTCACTGTAAGGTTGGTTTTCCAGATCCCCAAATCGTTCTTGGAGCACAGGTCAGCACCACCATGTAGTGTGACGGACACTTGACAAAATTACTGGACTTAGTGACAGACATTGCGGGAAGGGTGATGTCTTTCAGTCATTCAACCCAGTTTCAAATTGCCATGGACATCACAATTTTTACTACGGACACGTTGCCTACCCCTGTCTTGGAGCAACTCTGAACCATTTACCAAGGGATGTGGTGGAGTTGCCATCATTTGGAAACTTTACAGGAAGGCTGGAGTCTCCTTCTAAAAGCTACGCTCCAAGTAGGGTCATAATTGATTGATTATAAATAATGAACACGCCTTTAGAGCAGGGGGACTGGATCCAGGGTCTCCCATGTGCTGGGGGAGTGCTGTACCCCCTGAGGCTCAGAGTTACAGGGCAGTTGCATCTGTTTCAAAGAGACGGGCTGAGAGCCCCAATCAGAAGGATGCACCTCCCTCCAGCCAGGATTTAGGTGCTGAACTTTGTGAGGGGGCGGGTTTGGGACACACTCCTGTGCTTAGCATCTCCCAGGGGTTACCTTAGGCAGAGCAGAGCACCCTGGCTTTTGTGACTCCCAGTCTTTGCCCCGTCGCTCCTCATTCATTGTTCAGGGAGCCTGAGTACCTATCTCAGGCATTGTGAACCCCAAGGATTTCCTTGCCGCGGACAAGCTAGGAGTTGCTCCACTCTAAGTTCCTGTGTGAATCACAGAAATGCAGGGTGGGAAGGAACCCTGAGAGGTCCTCACTGCCCGGGGCAAGATGACCCCAGTGCCCTGCTATTGACATAACCTAAATCAGTGGTTTTCAACCTGGGATCCGCACGCTATGTCTAAGGTTTCCAAAGGGTTTGCACCTCCATTCAAAATCTTTTAGAGGTCCGCAAATGAAAAAAAGCTTGAAAAGCACTGACCTAAATGATTCTGTATTGGAACGGGTATTGACAGCAGTGAGAAGGGATGTGAGAGTGGTCTGCAGCTTTAATGATGGGTAGGGAAAGTATAGGGTTAGTTGGTATCGTGCATGCAACAGCGAAGGGGTTATTGTGACACAGGGGCCCCTTGGTGCCAACTGGCAAAGAGGTTGCTGTTTACAAGCAACTCCTGTCTCAGACCTGACAAACTCACTACAACTAATACATCACCTTCATGGTGTTTATCCATAAAGGGTAGCATCCAAGGTGTCTACTGAAAGCTTGTAACGTACCGATACTCAATTATTGTGAGGTGTACATATAGGGAATAATGTAGCTATACTAAAAGTTTTGCCCTTACAGTCTTGGAGTAAGAGTTTATCAGCAGGGAATCGTGTCTCGGTGATGGCCCATTTAACTGGGAGGGAGTTGTCATCCCTCCCTGGCTCATCTATTATGTAATGTATCGCTCAATTGTCTACCAATCCAGAACAATCAATGAAGCCAAAGACACTATAAACATCAATACCCCGTGGAAGCGAAAAAGACGATATGACAGTGAGGGGCGGCCCTGTCTGGGAATAAAGACAAAAGACTGATTCCTTATATGACAGGAGAAAGAGACTGCACTCGTTCACTGAGGAGGTACCTGGCCGAGCAGGGGTGCTTTATGAAAGACCAGGTCCTAGTCCGTGGGGCCAGCAATCCCTGTGACAGACTGAACTTTGGGGTGAGAATCTACTTTATTAGATAGGAAAGGTGACCATGAGTAAGCTTAAGCCCTAGTTTGTGCTTTATGATTTTGTTTTGTATGTAGCCATTTGCTTCTGTCACTCACACTTGTTTCTGTGTGAATCTTTGTTCTTTCTTAAATAAATTCCCTTTTGTTTTACTGTGACTGAACTCAAGTGCTGTGTGACAGAGGACTGGGGGCGGGGGCGGTAAGGTGAAACTAAGGAATCCAGCGATCGGGGTGGATGCCAGAAGGAGACACTTTGGAGGGACTCAGGAGCTGGGGGGCATCGACTGTGAGGCTGCAG